>NW_026067890.1:6839247-7046587 GCF_014885135.2 Alexandromys fortis
AGTCCAAAGAGCAGTCAGGGTTCCCTGCCCTGTGGTAAGTCCAAGGACCTCCCCCCTCCATTCAGGTCTAGGAAGGTGAGGATCCAAACAGACTAGGCTCCCACAAAGCCAGTACATGGAATAGAATCAAAACCCAGTGCCATTGTCCTTGGCTTCTTAGTCAGCACCCATTGTCAGCCATGTTCAGAGAGTTCGGTTTGATCACATGCTCCATCAGTCCCAGTCCAGCTGGCCTTGGTGAGTTCCCATTAGATCAGCTCCACCGTCACAGTGGGTGGGCGCACTCCTCGCGGTCCTGACTTCCTTGGGAGCTCAGTCCAGTGCTCCAATGTGGGTCTCTGTCTCTATCTCCATCCATCGCCAGATGAAGGTTCTATGGTGATATGCAAGATATTCATCAGAGTGGCTATAGTGTAGGGCCAGTTCAGGCGCCCTCTCCTCAGCTGCTCAAGGAACAAGCTGGGGACATCTTGGAAACCTGGGAACCTCTCTAGAGTCCAGTCTCTTGCCGACCCTCAAATGGCTCCCTTAATTAAGAGCATGAGACTCTTAATCTCAGGATTGTGGGTTCGAGCCCCATGTTGGGTGCCAATCTGTTGTAGGAGGCCAGCTTGTTTGTTCCTGGCTGCCCAGACTTGAAATAACCACTCAAAAACTGTATTATTTAAATCACTGCTTAGCCAATCACTTAAACATATTGCTAGCTAGTTCTTATATCTCTGGTTAACCCATTTCTATTAATCTGTGTATCACCATGTGGCTGTGACTTACCAGGTAAAGGTCCATCTGGCATCTGTCTCTAGCGGGGCTACATGGCTTCTCCCTGACTCCACCTTCTTCCTCCCAGCATTCAGTTTAGTTTTCCACCTGCCTAGCTCTATTCTGCCCTATTACAGGCCAAAACAGCTTCTTTATTGATTTACCAATAAAAGCAACAATATACAGAAGAACTTCCCACACCAATCAACAATCAAACAAAAAAATTTGTTTAGCAATTGAGATAATATTTTTAAATACTACCTAATAAGGTATAGCCATTATGTTAGTAATTCTTTAAATTTAAGTTGATAAATAAAATTGAAAGTTCACTTTCTAGTTGATTAGCCGTGTTCTAAATGCTTGAGTACCTGGTATCTGATACACACACACACACACACACACACACACAGAGTATAATATGCATTGCCATTTTTATCACAGGAAATTTTATACTAAGCTGCCTAAAAACCTTGAAAAGACATATATACCTGTGATAAAGTAGAAAAAGATGGCTGGATATCCTCTTAAGTTTGAAGTCTGTTGTAACTGCTTTAACTTCTGAGCCTTTTTAGATCTATAGAATTTGAAGTTTTATATGTATCTGTTGATTTGTTACTAATCAGATTAAATTAGTTCATTGTTGAATCTTGGGAACTATAATTGTTGCAGTGTTGTGTGGTATTTAAGCAGATTTCTTAGGTGCTTTGAGTTTTAAATACTTGAAATTCTTGAAAAAGAATTATGTCAGAGTAATAAAATTGAGAACAGGATTTTTGGAAACAGCGATGTGTTGTTTTCTGTTCTAATCTTAAATTTCTTTTCTTCCATGTGTTTAGTCTTTTGAAAACATTTCTGTGGACTCCGTGGACTTACCCAATGAAAAAGGTAGTGTTCAGGATTTTATTAGATAGTTTGCATTTTCTTTCAATAAATATTTTGTATTGCTTAATCTCTTTGTACTTTGGAATCTAGTATATTCATTTTTAATATAAAATTATACCAAAGGTTTTACGTTTAAAACAAGCCGAGTGGTCGTGGTGCACGCCTTTAATCCCAGCACTCAAGAGGCAGAGGCAGTAGGACCTCTGAGTTAGAGGCCAGCCTGGTTTACACAGTGAGTTTCAGGACAGCCAGGACTACACAGAAAAACCTGTCTCAAAAAAACAAAAACAAAAAAGTGTGTGTGTGTATAAGAAACATTGCTTGAATAGATGGTATGATGATGTAAGCATCATAATTACATACAGATTATAACTGATCAAACAATAGAAATACATATTCATATAAAAATACAGGAGCTGGAAATACAGTCGCTCAGTGGTTAAGAGCACTCACTATTCTGGCAGAGGACCTGGGATTGGTTTCCAGCACACACAGGGCAGTTCACAACCATCTGTACCTCTAGTTTCAGGGGATTTGATTCCCACTTCTGGCTCTGTGGGCACCAGGCATGCATATAGTGTTCACCATGCATAATTTAAAGATTTAAAAATACAGTATAATTTTAAGTATAAACAGTGACCTTTTATAGACTTGTCCTTTGAATTTTTAACTAGTTTTTGTTGATTATTTCCTATGGATCCAAGTACTCCTTTTTTAGAGTTATTATGTATTCATACTTAACATATACTTATTTTGATGTTTGTATTTTCAGGAAATTTCTCCCCTATAGAACTAGACAACTTGCTGTTAAAGAACACTGATTCTGTAGAATTGGCTTTGTCCTATGCTAAAACATGGTCAAAATATACCAAGAACATAGTCTCATGGGTTGAAAAAAAGCTCAACTTGGGTGAGTTCTCTGTTAAAGTATCTAGCTTTAAACATTAGCACTAACTTGTTTATGGTTCATTTTCTGCAGACTGAAAGTTTTATGATTTCTAATTAGTGGTTATTTCTTTTTGTGATGGGCTTTCTTATACTAAATATACAAAGTAGACATTTTATGTAGTCTGCTGGAGGTAGGCACGCAGAGAACACTGTCTGCCTGTGAGGAGGTCTTACTACAACGGGTGTGAGAGCCCAGCCCATCATGCCATGCGGTGAAGGAGAAGAGAGCCACGGTGGGTACAGAGCGGAAAGGAAGGAAGCATGGCAGAAACAGCTCAGTAGTTTACAGTGTTTTACAGCTGAGAAAATGTTTCTGTATCCATTATTTTACCCAATCCCCTAATACTTGGAAAGCAGGCAAGACAGGATTGTTATGCCCATTTTCTAGCACCGTTCCTAAGGAGCACAGCAGGTTTGCTTATAAACATGTGGCATATTTGGAGGGGGATAGGGTTCCTCAGTGCCTGTGCTCAGACTCAGCAGGTTAGATCTCGCTCTGACAGGTGAGAGTTGTGTGTGTGTACTTGCAGAGCTCTCATATCATGGTGCATACTAATATGTGTGATCACTGTTTAATTGGAGAAGCACAAATAATCTTAGCACATATATAGAGAAGAATGTTAATTTTTGTCTTTTAAACCTTTTCAGAATTGGAATCCACTAGAAATATTGTAAAATTGGCAGAGGCAACTAGATCTAGCATTGGAATACAAGTAAGTGTTCTGTGAACTCCTCAGGTTCTATACCAAGAGACTACTTAGTTAACCTCCCATCAGTTCATAGAGAAAAAGGTCTTATTGAAAAAGGGCAAATTTAAATGGCTATTCCTTAGGAATGAAACCAGGATATTTACAGTTTTATACAAATACCTATTTTGAAACTGATTTGCTAACCAGTCCATAATTTCAATATTTTTCTCGCATAGACACAAGTCATTTTACTAGAAAAAATAATCTAAAGTTATCTTTTTGAAGAAAAGGGATCTATCTAGAACTCTTAATACCATTCTTTTCTCTAACATGTCAAATTTAGGTATTGAACTAAAGCATATTAGGCAAGTACCTCTAGTACCATGCTGTTGTAAAACTTCCCTTTCAACTTTTAATTCTAGGAGTATATGCCACTGAAGTCTCTGTTTACCAACGCTCTTCTTAATGACATACACAGCAGCAATCTGTTGCAGCAAACAATTGCAGCCCTCCAAGCCAATAAATTTGTGCAGGTAAAAATTATACCTCCCTCTCTCTTTCTTTTTTTTTTCTTTTTTTGGTTTTGGTTTTTTGAGCCTGTCCTGGAACTCACTCCATACAGCATATTTTTAATAGCATACCTTTATAATACAACTTACTTCTTTTTAATATCCTTAATAGCCTCTACTTGGGAGGAAGAATGAAATGGAAAAGCAAAGGAAAGAAATAAAAGAACTTTGGAAGCAGCAGCAGAATAAACTGGTTAGTATTATACTAGAATTTCACGTGTCTGTTTGTGAACATCTAAAATCACCTACTGTAAATAAACTACCCATCTTACTCTGGGTTCCCTAATGTACTCTCTTATAATCTGTTGAATATTCTTTTCTGTGTAGCTTGAAACAGAGACATCTCTTAAAAAGGCAAAATTGCTATGCATGCAGCGTCAAGATGAATATGAAAAAGCCAAGTCGTCCATGTTTCGTGTGGAAGAGGAGCAGCTAAGTTCAAGTGCTGGATTAGCAAAAAATCTGAACAAACAGCTAGAAAAAAAACGGAGGCTGGAAGAAGAGGCTCTTCAGAAGGTAGCATTTTTGTTACATGAAGCTTGAACCAGTATTCTGTGCTTCAGATTAGGCTTCAAACTTTCCAGGAGTCGGGTCACCAGGAAAGCATGCTCGGGCTGCTGGGGCTCACCCAGAGGTAGGTCCTTACTCTGCTGGTCAAGAGTAAGACCCAGACAGGTGTCTCTTGTAACAAGTGCCCAAGTGACAGTGCTGCTGGTGGTAGACATCACACTTTGGCAAGCTGTGCTGGGATGCTTGGGAGTTTGTGAAAGACGGATCTTAGAGAGGATAGTGGTTTCTTATTTCTGACCCGATTATAACGTCTGCATTCTAGGGATGTCTGTGTTACATACTGCTGAGAAGAATAAGCCAAGGCTTTGGATCATTTATGTATATATTAAGTTTAATTTGGCAAATTTTATAAAACAAATGGTAAATATAAGTAGGAAGTGCTTTTTAAAATAGAAATGAAAATATTTTGTATGTAAACAGTATAGTAATTGCAAATTGCCCCAGCAATTAAAATCAAATGCTCTTAAATTGCCAACCAAAATGATGGTATTTATCTTTAAATTATTTTATTATTTAAAATACATTTCATAGTACTATATTTAAAATAAAAAAAAATATTTCAGAATTTTCATAAAGACTTGCCAGTTGGCCGGGCGGTGGTGGCGCACGCCTTTAATCCCAGCACTCGGGAGGCAGAGGCAGGTGGATCTCTGTGAGTTCGAGACCAGCCTGGTCTACAGAACTAGTTCCAGGACAGGCTCCAAAGCCACAGAGAAACCCTGTCTCGAAAAACAAAAAAAAAAAAAAAAAAAGAAAGAAAGAAAGAAAGAAAGAAAGAAAGACTTGCCAGTTTTTTAAAATATATCTATGGTAAGTTTTTTGATATAAATTGTAGTGATTGTTGTTTCTGTGATGTATTGAAGGTAGAAGAAGCAAATGAGCACTACAAAGTCTGTGTAACAAATGTTGAAGAAAGACGGAATGATCTAGAAAATACCAAGAGAGAAATTTTAACACAACTTCGGACACTTGTTTTCCAGTGTGACCTTACACTTAAAGCTGTAAGTACTTTCTTCATTTATTTAAAGACAACAGGGGAGAAGTCTTGGAATCTATAGTCTTGGTTGCTGAGAGATTTAAATTCTGAGATTCAGAGCACATGGACTTTCAGTTTCTAATAGTGATCTATAATTTGAGTTATCTCTTTTCTTTTTATTGAGAATGGGGTCTGGTAAAACTGAACCAAAAATAATTTATGTAAAGACAAAGCATCCTATCCTGGGTTACATTTCATTTATGTCTTTCAAGTATTTTTTATTTATTTATTTATTTATATTGCTTTTTCAAGTATTTTATAAAGAGTTTTTATATTCAACAGGCTCTTTTATCATGTAGTTGACAAATATGTGACTATAAATCTGTTAATTGTCATCATAGTTGGGAACCAGATTCTCATCACTCAGTATTTGTTGTAGGAGGTCGCTTGTTTGTTCCCAGCTGTTCAGCCCCGAAATAACCACACAGAAACTGTATTAATTAAAATCACTGCTTGGCCCATTAGCTCTAGCTTCTTATTGGCTAACTCTTACATATTAATTTAACCCATTTTTATTAATCTGTGTATTATCACCGTGGGGCTGTGGCTTACTGGGTAAAGTTCCAGCATCTGTCTCTGGTGGGGCTACATGGCTTCTCCATGACTCCACTTCTTTCTCCCAGCATTCAGTTTAGTTTTCCCCACCTAGTTCAACGCTGCCCTATCTGCTCTTCCCTAGAAAGGCCAAGACAGTTTCTTTATTCACCAATGGTATTCACAGCATGCAGAGGGGAATACCATATCACCTCCCCTTTTCTGTTTAAATATAAAAGAAGGTTTTAACTTTAACATAGCAAGATTACATAAAACAAAACAGGTATCAAGCAAGAATTACAGTTACAATATTTATATCTACTTTATCTTTCATCATACATAACTAAGGAAAACTATAACTATATATCTTTCAACTCCATCAGAGACTCCAGAAGGATATAATATTACCTAAGTAAATAGAAAGTGCATTGTAAGCAGCTTCCAAAACTCAAATTGAGAGAGACATCTTTCTGCCTGGATAGTCATCCAAAGTCATTGGGGCATCTGTCTTCAGCCTACAGGCCCATAGTATCCAGCAGAGTTTTCCATGAAGCAGGAGATTTCAAAGACAATTCCACCTATATTGGCAGTTTGTCAGTCACTTTCTTCTGGGTCCTGCAGAATATCTGCAGACTCTTTCATGAAGCAGGAACCCTGAAGGACCATCACACCTTTAGGCAAGTTCAGCAGCCATTTCTCTGTGGGTCCTGCATTTCCATACAGCATAACATCAAGCAGTCCCGGCAAGAGCAGTTTCTTGCCCAAATGGCTAACCAATGAGCCTCTTTAATGCCCATCATCCTCTTGAAGTATTTGGTGCTGCCAAGAGCAGATGTGTCTCATTGTCATGAAAAGTCCTAAGTTTTTAAACATTTTAAATGCCATATTCTGTAGTCTTTGAAAGGTTTGAAGAATGTCTATTCATCTGAAATACATCTCTCTACCTCTAGAAAATCTAACATGACTGACTATAAGCTTGACTATTATAGATAATTATCTATTAACCTATATTTCTTAATTATACATTACATTTTTGAATGAGCTGGACAACACAATAACTTAATCAAGATCAGAAATACATATACGCAGTATAACAAAATTGACCTTAAATTTATATCAATAAACCAAGATTCATAGCAGTGCAAATCTCTATAGCAAATGTTGCCCATGTGTTGTCGGTCGCTGCACATACACCTAATCCCTAGCAATAGTAACGTGTTCTCCATCTTGTTAATTATCTATAAAAATATTAGAATAAAGTTTTTTGTATCTAATGTTTTCTAACTTTTTCAGTCTCATAAATGAACTCATAAATTGTGCATGACCTTTTGAAATAGACTGCTTTTAACAGCCTGCTGTATCAACATCCATTTGCCTGTGGATATTTGTGTTGTTTATAGTTTGGGGGTCATTGTGAATAAAGCTCCAAAATTTATTTGTTGATAAGTTTTTGTTGAACATAGTTTTCATATTTTAGAGAATACACAGAAGTACAACTTTTGAATGCATGGTTAACTCAATAAGAAACTACAAGATAGTTTTCCAGAGTGGCTCTAGTCAGTATGATTAGAATCAGAATTAGAATTCTAGCTCTGTGTTCTTGATATTGTGACATGCTTTAGCTGCTCTAATAGTTTCAAGTGTTTATTTACAATTTGGCTTTATTAAATTCTAATCACTTTTTTGTTGTCATTTTTGTATGATTGAGTTTGCATATATTTTCTCTCATTTCAAAAATTTTTTATTACACTTTTAGCAGTATCTTGTAGGGAGAAGTTTTTGATTTTGTTAAGTTTATCTTGTTTGGGTCATGTATTTGATATTATGTCTAAGAGTACTTCACTTACCACAAGGTCAGAGAGTTTCCCCCTTTGTTTTGTACTCAAAATTGTAGAGTTTGACACTTACATATATAGTCCATTTTGAGTTCATCTTTGTGCAAGGTGTGAATTGAAGTTGTTTTTGGCATATAGACATTATATTACAATCATACCTAAAGGATTTTAATAAATACCAGCACAAAAAAGGTAGTGCCAGAGAAAGAATTTATTTCTTATGTTTCCCAGTAGAAAAGGAAATACAACAGACAGTACTACAAAGGGAATGGCAACTTTGGCAGACAGAAAGTCTTTTCTGTGTAGCTCTGCCTGTCCTGGAACTCACAGAGATCCTCCTGCCTCTGCCTCCAAACTTCTATTGGAAATTAGATGTAGTGAGTGTACACCTGTAATCCTAGCGTTTGAGAGCTAGCAGGCAGGAGGATCAAATCCAGTGTCATAATAACAACAAATAGGAAAAATTCCTAAAATGTTGGGGCTCCCTCAAGAAAGTCAAAGTAAATACAAGAGTACACACAGTTTGGATTGCCTGCTTTGCAGAGTTCAGTGAGCTTTGGGAATGAGACATGAGACTTCCAACCTTACTCTTGGTTCACTTTGGGCAGAGGAAATTGTCTTGATGTAGTGGACACATTGGTCAGGGCTATGAACTTGGGACTTACTAATCTTGTATGTGAATATGTGATGCTCTCCAAGCTCTTGTCTTTTCAAGTGCAGTTTCTCCCTGGCCAGCTTTTAAAGATATAGGTAGCTAGGTAGGTAGGTAGGTAGGTAGGTTGATAGACAGACAGACAGACAGACAGACAGACAGACGAAGAAACATAATTAATACAGATGTCTACCTCTCCCAACAGAACAGGTTGAAAACACTGTTATTTCCAATAAATTATGTTTGCATCTTTTTCAAAATCACTTGACCATATTTGTATGTATATACTTATGAATTCTCTCTCTTGATTCTGTTGCTTTATATTGAAAATCAGATGTGAGCACAATTTTATTCTTTTTAAGAGTTAGATTTGAAGTCTTTTAATGTTCCATAAAATAGCTAGAATCACCTATATTTTAAAAAATCTTATCAACATTTTCAGTGGGATATTTTAAGTCTTAGATCAGATTGTGAAGAATTAACTGAGTTTGTACATCTCTCTATTTAAGTCATTGATTTTTAAAATCAGAATTTTGTTTTAAGCATAAGACTCTTTGACAGGTTTTATTTATACTATATATTTATTCTGGGAGCTATTGAGAGTGACCTATATACATACATAACTTAGATGTCCATTCTACTTAATTTCAAATTCCACTTGTTTCATAATGTTCAGAATCATAGATAATTTTTACATGATCTTTTTATCTTGGAACCTTGGTAAATGCCTTTATTTTAGGGACTTTTATAGATTCTTCAGGTTTTTCTACATAGAAAATGTTTGCAATAAGGGCAAACTGTGTGTCTTTCTCTTTTATTTATTTTATTATTGCATCTTTTAATTTTCTTTTAGGGCTGTCAGCTAAATAGGAGTGGTGAAAGGGGATTTCTTTGTCTTAGTCTTGGTCTTGGAAGAAAAGCATTAGGTCAGGCCTTGATGGTGCACATCTTTAATCCCAGCACTTGGGGCGCAGAGACAGGAGGATCCCAGTAAGTTCAAGGCCAGCCTGGTTACAAAGTAAGTTCCAGGACAGCCAGGACGGTTACACAGAGAAACCCTGTCTCAAAAAACCAAAAGAAAAAAAAAGAAAGACAAAAAGAAGAAAAGCATTAGTCTTTTACTATTTAAAGAGGATGGTAGCTATAGATTCTTTGAATATGCCCCATATATAGTTAAGAAATTTCTTTTTTCTGTGTTGCTGCAAGTTTTTCCTGTTATTCTACATAATCATATATTTTATCTTCTTATTCTCCTTCTTCCTCTCTCTCCGTTTTCTCATTCCTCTCCCTCTGTTTCTCCTTTTATTGTCTTTTGTTTGGGTTAGGGTAATCTGCTTTCATAAAATGAGGTGAGAAAATATTCTTAAGCTTTGTTTGGGAGCAGGTTTTATCAAATTTGTTATTTCTTCCTTATCTAGCAGGCATGTACGGCTTCTAGGGTTGCGATTTTAAAAGAATTTTTTTCCTACATAGTAATTTCTTTGATATATTCAAGTTATTTCTTAGGTGAAGTTTGGTAGCTTATAGCTTGCATAGAATTGATCTCTTTCAACTTGACACATATACATCAAGTTGTGTATGTAGTATGTATATGGTTGCTGTAGCTTTCTTTGGTCCCTCGACTGTCTTAAGTGGGTAGAGTGAGGCTTCCTCTTTCATTCTTAATGTTAATAATTTTCACACGCACCCCCCCAGTCTGCAAGATGTTCATGCGTTTCATTGATCTTTCCTGAAAAAAAAATTTAGTTGATTCCAAGTTTTATTAATTTTTACTTGCTGTTTTTTTCTTAACTTTCATGATTTTTCTTCATTTAGTCATTCATCTCTCCTATAAAATTTCTAATGCTTCAAATTACCTCCTAAAGATTACTACCTACAGCTCACAAATTTTGAAATGTGTTTTCCTTTTTAGTTTCCTTTAGTTCAAAACATTTTCTAAGTTCCCTAGAGATTTGCTTTTTGAAGGATGGGTAATGTTAACGCTTCTTGTTTAATTTTTCTGAGTATTTGAATATTTTCCAGTTATTTTTTCTGATAACTTCTAGTTTAATTCTGTTGTGGAAGGGGATATTAGTTATATGATTTCAGGCTTCTTAAATTTATTACATTTTTTAAATTTTTTGTTAAAAAACAAAGAACAGAAGTTGATAAAATTTAAAAAGGAAGGAGGAAAAATTAAATTGAAAGGTGTTTTGAAAATAGCAATTATGAGTGATCCTTGAACGCACTTTAAAGGAATGTGTGTTCTTTTACTGTTGGCTGGTGTTTTGTGCATATCAGTTCTTTAGTCTGTGTTGTGGTTTATTTCTTCTGTATTCTTGAATAGTTCTTAACTATGTCTGTCTACTGAGAGATCCTCAGCATACTGTGTGTCTTGTTCTGTCAGCTTTTCTTTGTGTGTTTTGAAATCTGCTACTAGTTGCTTCTACATTAACAAATGTTACACCATCATAGCAGATTGGTCTTTCCTCTTTTGAAATATCTCTTTCCTAGTTCGTTTTTCTGTTGCTTAGGTAAGACAGTGCCTGAAATAAACTTGGAGAAGAAAGGACTTTTTGGCTTAGAGGTTGTAGGCCAACATCAAGGAAACCAGGGCAGGAACCAACAGGCAGAAACTGAAGCAGAGATCACAAAGGAAAGAAAGCTAGAATGCAGACGATAATTTTATAAAGCTAGAATGCAGCTTTCTTTCCAAGGCTTGCTCATTTTGATTTCTTATGTGGCCTGCCTCTGCCTTCCAAGTGCTGGGATTAAAAGCACATGCTACCATGCCAGGCCTCCAACAGTCTCTTTATCCTGGTAAATTTCCTTGCCTTTTAGTCTTTGTTTAGTTTGATATGATACAGCTATTTCAGTTTAATTTAATTTGAACATAATATATTTTTCCCTTTTCTTTAAGAATGATTTTTTATGTGAATGTGTGTTGTATGTATGTGTGTGTGTTCTATGTATGTATTGTTGTACATATGTCTCTAGATGTCCACAGAAGTCAAAAAAGAGGGCATTGGATCCCCTGGAACAGGCATTACAAATGACTCTAAGCCACTGTTGGTTCTAAGGATTGAACTCTGGTCCTCTGCAGGAGCAGCAAATGCTTTTAACTGCTGCAATATCCCTCCAGCCCCTTTCCCTTCTATTTTCAAACATATTTAAAATGAGCTTCTTATATAGCCCACAAATAGCATTTACTTTAGTCTTGAGTTTTAAACATCTCTTGACAGTCTTATGTGAGTGTTTAGATCATTCGTGTGTAACATAAACCCATGGTCAGTTATAGACCTGCCATATTCCTTCCTAATTATAACCCCTTTCATCTACTTTTGTCTCTCGGGATTGTTTTCATTTATCTGAACTGTTTATCAACATTCCAACTTGTTTACTTCGTTCATATTTGGGGGTTAATTCTCTCTCTAAATTTTGTAGTTTTTGAACTAAGAATTGAAATGCATACTGCATGCTGTGTATTTGCAGTTACCAGTTTGCCTCCATAGATGTGAATTCCAAATCTTCGGATTCAGTAATAAGTAGAACCAAAAATTTGATCTTTATTGAATATATACAGACGTTTTCTCATTGCCATTCCTTAATAAATGCAGTGTAACAGCTCTTCCCATTGCATTTGTAGCTGTTATGTGTAATCTCCAGATAAATCTTATGGGAGGATAAGCCTAAGCCAACTGCAAATATGCCATTTTCTTGAAGAGACTTAACTATCTATGATTTGAAGTATCTGAGGGGTCCTCTGGATAGATACCCAGTCCTCGTGGGTACTGAGAAACAGGTGCATACTTAAATTTTTATTTTGAAGACAGGGTCTCACTGTCTCAAGCTTGCAACCCTGTTTACCTTTATTGCCCAGGTACTAGGATTACAGAAGTGTGCCAGTGTGCACAGCTTTGTATTATTTTTACCCAGTCCTCTAAGAACCAGTATTTTAGTACTTCAAGTGAAATGCTTTAGCGCATCTAAGTCCCTTTACTGAATTGTAGTGGGTATGTAATTATTAAAAAATGCATTAAAAACCTCACCAAACTGTCTTTATTCTATTGTGTGTAGTGGGGGTGTGTGTTTGTTTGCTTTTCTATTATTTTAATTAAAATAATATTATTTCCTCTTTTCCTTTCTTCCCTCCAAACCATCCCATACCCCTGTGCCCATCTACCCCTCCTTGTTCTCTTTCAAATTCAGGCCTTTTTGTAAAATTGTTGCGTGTGTGTGTGTGTGTGTGTGTGTGTCCCAACTTAACAAGTTATATTAAGATTTTTCAGCTTTACAATGTTTTTACCGAAATATTAAATATTCCACTTAGGATAGTTTTGTGAATATAATCACATTATAAGCTGAGGAGTATTGTATTGTCCTTTTGATTTGCCTTCAAATTCACTACCTCTATTTTGTTATTTTCCTTTTCCATTATAGTTCTTCAGTAACTTTGTTTTAGAAATTTTATTTTTTAATACTGAAACTTCCTTTTTTGCTTGTCATCAGTTTTTCTGTGATTTATGTCCTTCCAGGTTTCAAACTCATTTGCCCCTTCTATGTATATGAGTGTGTGTGTGTGTGTGTGTGTGTATGTAATTGTACACATGGGGGCCAGAGGGGTATCATTTCTCAAGAGCCACCCACTCTTTCCTTTTAAGACAGTGTCTCTCACAGAGTAGACTGGGATGGCTAGCTATCAAACCCCAGAGACCTGGGCCTTCTTCCTTTCTAGTGCTGGGGTGTAAGGCCACCATACTTGTTTTCTGTTGTTGTTTTCTTGTGTTTTAAACATGAATTCTGGAGTTTAAACTCAAGACAAGCACTTCCCCGACTCTCTAGCTCTTCCCTCACTTCGACAGCCCATTTACAGCAACTGCCATCGAGGCTTCATCCTAATGCCTGACTTACCTCAGCTTGGTATCTGTCTTTTTGAGGGGTTAAGAGTTTCCTGGTATTTCACTATCAGGAAATATACAAGTAATTTTGTATATTAACTTTTCATGGTTAGACATCAGCAGCAAATGTTTGCTTGCTTCTAATAAAGTACCAGTAATTGCCAAAAGAACACTGGAGTCTAGTTTAGTGAACCGGTCAGTTTAACTGGGGTTTATAGGAGCATGGGCAACCATAGACACTAAACTACAGAGGAGTAGTTTTTCCCCCAGCAGCTGTTAGCTTATATGTCTTTTAGGGGAAGAGCCTGGTGTGTGCCCACCCCCACCCCACCCCATCCCCAGCAACTGTTAACTGCTTGTGTTTCCTTGGGGAGGGGAGGGAAGGAGAGTCACAGCTGCTGAGAGTTCAAGAAGGCCACATCATGCCCAGAGGACAGCATTCCACAACACATTTTGAATGCTATCCTAGGTATTTCCCGTGTTGTTTTGTTTGACTGTGGATCCTAATGCTGTTTTAAAATGTGCATAACCATTGAACTAGGGGTTCACCCTCTTAGTTTGTGCCTGTCACCTTGGTCTGTCTGGGAAGCAGAAGTGTAAGGCTTTCTACTGTCTGCTCTCCAAAAAGTTAGAAACTGCAATTCTTAATCATTAAGTGGAGGAGGTGGGTGGGGGTGCAGGACTAAAGAGAAGAATGAAAAGCTCCAGGAGGTTAAACACAGTTCATCAGTCTTAAAGGGTGATCACTGCAGGGTTTTAGATACGTTCAGTTCCTGTAACTGCCATCACTGCTCCAGGTCTGTGCCCCGGGGAGTGCGGCAGGAGAAGAGTTACATTTCCTGCCCCTTGGCTGTTCTGGTCCACAGAGGCCCTCTCTCGAAGCTCTGTGTATCCATACCTGATCCATCCTGGTGGGAATCAGCCCAGGCTGGAAGAAGGGATGAGTGGGAGAGCAAGGCATGTGCCTAGAGTCGTCATGTGTTCCCACATCTCTAGATAGTGGGGTTAGTGTGGATTCTGAACAGGACTTTCCAGGGGGTTCCATCTCAGTGAGAAATGTTAAAATGTTTTGAGCTCTTAAAGTTGTAAGCCATTTTTTAAATCAAATTTTGATTATTAGTTTGCAAGTTTATAAAATAAAATATTTATAAAATGCCCTTCCCCTCAAAGCATATCTGATAATAGCTGTGATTGAGTACATATATCTGCCTATGTATTAAGATATCTATTTATGTGAACTTACCTAGTTCTCAGGTAAACATAGTTTTAGCTCATTTTACTGATGCAGAAACAGAAGTTCAGACCTTCTTTCTTCCCAGTGCATGGTCATCAGACCCATCACTGCTGTTCTTGTAGCCTATAAATAATGTAGAGATTCGGGTTTTGAGCCAGACTTGAAAATTGGAATCTACATTTCAACAAGATCTCTCAGATGATCCACTGAACTTGACTTTTTCAAATTTATGGGACAGAGAAATTATAAGTAACTTGATCATTGTCTCTCACCCATATACATTACTCTGTGAATCAGGCAAGTTCAATTTACCATTAATGTAAGGTTACCCTAATATAGCCAGTCATTGGATTAAACTGTACCAAATAAAGGCTGAATTTCCTTTGTTAATTGAAGAGTTAAAGCGCAAACTCTTCTTTCAAATACTACTTTTGATCACTGACTTATCCTTAGAGAAATGTGTCATCCACTTTGGAAAAGACTGTGGGAATGAGTTCCTCCTGTCATCTGATAGACCCTGAGTGGTGAAGAAAAAGCACAATAGTCTTTTTGAAACAACATTAATCAAACTTTGGCATTTTTTATGCTGTTTTCTTTATATTTGCCACAGAGAATCCAGAGTGGCATTTTAAGGTATAAATGAGACCGTGTTTTGCTTAGCTGGCTTCCTGCAGACTCCATGGTTGAGCTGACTACTGCCATTCTTGCCCTTGTGTGTGTTTTAGATCATTGACCTTTTGTCTGCTTCTGGAACACAAGTGTGTCCCACCCACTGTGCACCCTTTGGTTTGAGTTGACCTTCTCCCTGGAGCTATGTCCTGGCTCTTCCTCCATGACCATTTTCACGTCAGCTCTTCAGCCTTCCCTGACCTACATACATGGTGATACTCCATGGATTAGCAATAGCTGCTTTTTAATTTGTCATTGGTGTGTATGGGGGTTGTGTATTTGTGTGCATGTATGAGGACAGACAGTCATGCCATAGCATTTGAGTGGAGAGCAGAGAACAACTTTCTGCAGTCAGGTTCTTTCCTCCACCTTTACATGGGTTCCAGGACTTGAACTCAGGTCACCAGACTTGTGTGGGGAAGTGCCTTTACCAGCTGAGCCATCTCACCAGCACAAGTTGACATTTTTATATAACTTTTGTAACATTTTTTACTACCACAAAGTATTTTAGGAACCACCCTTAGGATCATACATACATGGATGAGTATCCCATCAATTTGCTATAATATACTGACGTATAGTGTGTGTTTGAAGTTAGTTAATATTAAACTCAGATATTTTATGAACTCTGGCATATTATGTGAGCTTTATAACCACTGCTGTAGTCATTACTGTAAGTAGTAGGTGTGACAGTTGTCTAAACTTAGTAGACTAATGTATCCACCCAGCTAAGTAGGAGGCTGAGACAGAAATATCTAACACTATAGGCCAGCATGGGCAATATAACAAGACCTCATGTCAAAGAGAAGAGCTTTTAAAAAGGAAAAAAATGAAATAGTTGAAATAATGCTGCTTATGAGTGAAAGATCCCCCCACCCATGTGTTTATCATTTTGGAGTTTAGACAATTGTAGTTCAACCATCAAAGTACAGAGTAGTTAGGGATCCTCAGACACATCATGCCCTAAAGCTCTTAACCAGCAAGGATAGGGTTGTAATTTAAAGCCCAATTTGTTGGAACTGATCGCGATTAGCTGTTAGATTTCCATTCTAAGTTGTGCACGCCACAGTCAGCATAGCATGCTGGTAGTGATACTTAGTGTGGTGTGTGTCAGACACACGACCTGTGTACTGGCCTGCTGGTTTACAGAAATGCGTTAACATAGCATTTTGTATCTCATGAATTATGTCTGTCTGTCTTGTCTTTGACTGTAGGTAACAGTTAACCTCTTCCATATGCAGCAGCTACAGGCTGCGTCCCTTGCCAACAGCTTACAGTCTCTCTGTGACAGTGCCAAACTCTATGACCCGGGTCAGGAATACAGTGAATTCGTGAAAGCCACAAGCTCAAGTGAGCTAGAAGAAAAGGTTGATGGGTAAGCATTTATGTATAGGTGAAATGGTATCAAGAGAGAAAACGTTTGTTGAGTTCCTATCTAAGTTTATAAGGAATTGTCTTTTCTTACACTGATATATTAACTTTAATTGTTCAATACTTTCATATTATTTCTTAGTTTCTTCTTACATTTAAGGAATAGATGCACCATACTTGAGAATGAAGCTTTCCATTTTCACACAGACAAACTTCACTCTGAGTGCTAAAAATCCTTTGGGAATAGCAAATGATGACCTACATATTTTGAGTATACCAAAAACTTAACCTACATTTTCCACTAATGTTAGATTAGAGAAGTTCAATCATAACATTGACTATTATTTTATTACACCTCTTTCCTATTTCAGCTGTTATAAGTGCATATTATGTAAAGGCTTTATTCACATCTTTAAAAGAAACTGAACTATGTAATAGTTATTCATATTTAGTAAGCTTGCTTATTCTGTTCATTAAGTTAATACGTTTTCTTAATAGACTATTAGTTCTGAGCTTTATTTACTTTTACCCCACAGGAATGTAAATAAAAAAATAAGCAGTAGTCCCCAGACTCCTGGATACGGACCTGCTGGCTCCCTAGAGGATGTGGCACGCCTGCCTGACAGTTGCAGTAAACTGGAAGAGGACAGGTGCTCCAACAGTGCCGACATGACAGGTGTGGTTCCCACTGGAGCAGCGCTTCTTGGTGAACAGTAAGGCACTCGGATGCGGTTCCAAATTTGAGGCTACTGTTAGATCATTCACAGTGCTAACCACTGTGCTGTCTCCAAAGTCCATAATTAGCCATCATCATTCTTTTTACATAATATCAGTATTTCACCTTAGGAAATCTACCCATAGGCAAGTTTTTAACTATTCTTTCTTCATAGGTCCTTCTTTCATAAGATCATGGAAGTTTGGGATGTTCAGTGACTCTGAGAGCACTGGAGGGAGCAGTGAATCTAGATCTCTGGATTCAGAATCTATAAGTCCAGGTATACACATATTTAAGTCTAACTGAAAATTCAGTGAAAGATTGAAATTGTCCATTTGGAATATTTTTAACAAGCATATTTTTAGGATGATCTATCTCTGACTTAAGAAAATGTTTATACATATGTATAATTTAAAGAAAAATAATGGCCGGGCAGCGGTGGTGCACGCCTTTAATCCCAGCACTTGGGAGGCAGAGGCAGGCGGATCTCTGTAAGTTCGAGACCAGCCTGGTCTACAAGAGCTAGTTCCAGGACAGGCTCCAAAACCACAGAGAAACCCTGTCTCGAAAAAATAAACAAAAAAGAAAAAAGAGAAAGAAAAAGAATGAAGCCTTTATATGGAATCATCACTTAGCCCAGCAAGCAGAACATAGTAGTACATGAGAAGCCCCATTGATACACATGTATAAGTAACATACATACGTGTATACATACATATATGTATATATGTGCACATGTATGTATATACATATATACATATGTGTGTTATATGTGTGTGTGTATGTATCACCTCCAATCCCACCAGAATAAATCATTCTATGACTAGTTTAAATGTTTATGGTGACATATTTTGTGAACTTTACTCTCTTCTGGATGCTATAAAAATAAAATCCTTTTCTTTTGATTTGGTATTGGGGATTGGACTTGAGACCTCTTGCATGACATATACACTAAGCCTGTTTTTTAATTTTTTTTTTTTTTTGAGACAGTCTCACCAAGCTACCCAGGCAGGTCTTGAGTTTATTCTATAGTCCAGGCAAGCTTTGAGTCCTGTATTCTTCCTTCTTCAATCTTCCAAATAGCTGGGATTACAGCCTATAGCACCACTAAGTCTGGCTGACTTCCTTCACCCATGTTGATGTGAATAGCTATCTCCATGTTGATACGGTGTAATAATTTAGTAACAAAAGATTATTAAAATATGAGTAGAAGATGTTGCCTGCCTTTGCTATGCCTGTAACCTCAAGTACTTAATGTCAGAACTGGATAGTCAGGTCTCATAAGGGTATGTAATCTTTTGGTTTTTCGAGACAGGGTTTCTCTGTGTAGCACCAGGCTGGCCTTAAACTCACAATGATCTGCATGCCTCTGCCTCCGGAGTGCTGGGATTAAGGGTGTGCACCACCACCACCTGGCCTTTTGGTTTGTTTGTTTCTTTTTTCTTTTAATTAGAGTCTGTTACATTTTGTTGTTGTTGTTGTTGTCAGGAATGGATAATGTTACCTAGATTTTGAGAGTAGTAGAAAAATTTCAATCAAAGCTAATAAAATAATATAAATTGTGTAATTTCCAAGAATGTTATCACTGCTTATTTTCACTGTTCTTCAATGTAATGGTATCCACAACTTCTTTTTAGGAGACTTTCATCGGAAACTTCCACGCACTCCATCCAGTGGAACCATGTCTTCTGCTGATGATCTGGATGAACGGGAGCCACCGTCCCCTTCAGAAGCTGGTACTAATCCGTCTCTAGTAGAGCCCACAAACCAACTGAATTTAGTGGCAGTGCATCTTATTAGATATACGATGTTATATGTATCTTATATATAGCTGCATGTTTGTTTATAAGTATGCATTGATAATGATTTTTGATTAGATGATTGAAGTATTGTCCACAAGAATAAGGAGTAGAGCTGCTAGATCTAAAACATCCCAGCAGTGTGTTGAATAGCAGTTTGTATGTGGTGTTCTTTCATGAGTTCAGCACGGCGACTTTCTGTTAAAAGGGTGGCAGTGCATGAAAATTTCTGGAACAGCTCATTCTTAATAGTGCATGGGCTACGGGCAAACAATTCAGTGGTAAAACTTTTCCTTACTGTGCACAAAGCCCGGGCTTCTAGCCCGAGTACTGCAAAACAACCATTACAGTAATGAAGAAACGGCAGGAAGCCGAGTTGGAAAATGAGCTTGTCAAGGACAAGGAAAGCTGTGGGTGCTAAAGACATACAAATCTATTACTTAATGACTTGAGTTAAACTCATATAAATTAGGTTTTTGTATCTTTGGTACATTCATATGTCTGTCTTTTGGGGCAGAATTTCCCAAATTAATAAGAATCTGACTTCTACTATGGTTTAAAAATATAGCTAGCTAGTATTAACCTGTAATTTTATAAGGCTAGTTCTGTCTTTAATGCACATATTGCTGGCTTGCTGGCTTCATGTTACTAGCTCTTTTGAAGTAGTAATTGAGTTTTTTTAGGAATATAATGATACCCATAAACACACTTTCCTGTACAGAACACTGTCAGAAAAGCATAAACTTGCTCATCCTGAGAACACTGTGTCATGGTATCTTAGAATTAGCTCACTGGTTTGTCAGTGACTGTACAGCTAAACCATTTGATGAAAGTGTGTGGTTTTATCTATAAGTTGGATGATTTTGATATTAGAAACCCCAGACAATAGTTTTTTGTAGCATGTATATGACTGGAAAGTCTAAGCATTACTCAGAACAAATATTTTTTTTCATCTTTTCATTCCCATGTACTGTTTCTGTTACAAGGACCCAATTCCCTTGGAGCATTTAAGAAAACATTGATGTCAAAGGCAGCTCTCACTCACAAGTTTCGCAAGTTGAGATCCCCCACAAAATGTCGGGATTGTGAAGGCATCGTAATGTTCCCAGGCGTTGAATGTGAAGAGGTGAGATCTGTTTGGATTTGCATTGGTCTTCTCACTTGTTTAGTTGGTGGATTTACCACTTTTTAAAATTATAATATAAAATGATAGGTTTTGTTGTGGCATCTTCATACGTATGCATCATTCAGTAGTATTGTTTTATTTCACTATAGACATTGCATTTTTGTTAGGATTTTATTTATTAGGTTCTTTTACAAATACATATTTTTTTACTTTATATATATTGCTGGTTTTCCTGCATGTATGTCTGTGCACTAAATGTGTGTAAGCCTTTGGAGGCCAGAGAAGGATGTCAGATACCCTGGGACTGGAGTTGAGATGATTGTGAGCCATCCTGCCGGTGCTGTGAGTTGAATGTCAGCGTCCGGAAGAGCAGTCAGTGCTTTTAACTGTTACGCCTTCTCTTCACTCCTACAAATATGCCTTTAATAAGTTGTACTGTGGCGTATCTTTGTTTTGTATTTTGTTTGGTAGTTAGGGCTATTCAAACATTACAAATAATGCACTCTAGACTTTTTCAATTATGTTACCAATCTATAGTTTGCAAAATTGTGAATAGTTTGAAGGTGAGCTAATGGGTTTTAAACTGTTATTTTCTTGTAGTGTCTTCTTGTATGTCATCGAAAGTGTTTGGAGAATTTAGTCATTATTTGTGGTCATCAAAAGCTTCAGGGGAAAATGCACATATTTGGAGCAGAATTTATACAAGTTGCAAAAAAAGAACCAGATGGCATCCCTTTTGTACTAAAAATATGTGCCTCAGAAATTGAAAATAGAGCCTTGTGTCTCCAGGTACCTTTTAAAATTAAGAAAAAAATGAAATAGACACATCAAGTATGTTTAGATGTCTACAGTGGCCATGTGAACTAAAGCAGAATTTGTTTCTCTATTCAAGGGAATTTACCGTGTTTGTGGAAACAAAATAAAAACTGAAAAACTGTGCCAAGCTTTGGAAAATGGAATGCACTTAGTAGACATTTCAGAATTCAGTTCACATGACATCTGTGATGTCTTGAAATTATACCTACGACAGGTAAGGTTATTATAATCTATCATCATATTGAAGCAGTAAACATGATTTGTATTTTGTTTTTCAGTTCATAACCTTTGTACACATATATTTTCATTGACATAGGCCATACTGATATATAGGTCATAGCACAAATAAGTCAGACATACAGTTAACAATAGTAATAATAAAACACTGGTTTCTCATCTCAGTATACAAACATAGAATATTACTCTACTTCCATGTGTCTTGTCCAGTTATAGCCTCCTGACTCCACATTGAAGCTCTTTCCTAACCATTTAAGGAATAAACATTTTCCTGGACCTAAAGAAGTAAATAACATGAAATGTTTGTATTAAGTTTTAGGAACTTGACTTTGAAAGCATAGTTTAGCTTTGTAAGGAAAGGCCAATGTGGAAACTGTTTCATGAATATTCAGTGAACAGAGCAGTGTTTAGTTTTGTCTTCCCTGATATTTCAAAATAGCTATTTTAGATAATCAGTGGGGGAAAAAAACCTTTAAGTACATATTTGGGTCAAGAAGCAAAGCTATCCTGTAGGCTAAGTACTAGAAAACTACAGAAATATGGTCAGGAAATAGGCCATTCTCTATTGTCTTTTTCTGTGCTCAGTATTGGATCTGCAGTTGGGAGCCAGCTACAAAGAAAACTATCTATGGGGTAAAGTAAGTGGCCTCAGGCAGAAGCTTATGGAGAGTTATGGGTATTTGGCACAGTGGTATGAGGCAGGTACAAAAGCTGCTTGGACCAAGCCCATCTGGCATTCTGATCTCCGGTGAAACTGAAGAGATAGTGGCAAAGAGAGCAGTGCTATTGTCCTCAGCATACCAGTCTGAGGAGTTCTGTTCCAGCTGCATCCTTCTGTCCATTTACAAAAGATACAGCTGCTATCTTAGGATTTCTTTTTGTGAAGAAAATACCCCACATTTTTGTTTCTTTTTCCTCTGTTTTGCTCATGTCTGTCCTTGAACAAGATGGACCTTACTCATCTGTAAATGCTTTGATTCTGTTCTCTTGATGTAAATGGAAAGACAGTGTAGATAGTAAATGTCTGCACTTTGCAGGTCAAACTTTGCTTTGGGTGCTTAGCAGCCTGTGCTGGCTCTGGGATCTGCTCCCCATCTCTGCTCATTCTCCTGCTTTTGCTGTCCCGCAGTACTTTGTAGAAGATGCCCTTGGCTCCATCTCTTCCCACTGTTGTAACTTCTCTATCTCTAGGATCCCTCTTTAATCTCTGGGAACTCACATGGTCTGTTCCTTCTGATTCATGCGGCTTCATCTGTGAATTATAGTAGATTAGTTTTAATAAATCAGTGCTAACTTTGGGATAGTAATGAATATATATATATGTATATATATATACACACACATAGACATAGGTTAGCATTTTAAATCCCTTGTGGAACCTTCAGGTTTAGAGTTTCATTGTCAATTAATGTCTTAATTCATGACAATGATTTCAGATTAGCTTGGTAGGTCATATCTGTAGTAGCATATACAGTTAATATTTTTTAATGTGTGTGGATGTTTTGCCTGCATGTGTGTCTATATCACATTTATGCCCAAGAAGGCCAGATAAGCCCCGTTAGATCCTCTGGAACTGGAGTTACAGATGGTCGTGAATAGCTGTGTGAGACCTGGGCGTGGAACTCAGGTCCTCTAGAAAAGCAGCCAGTGCTCTTAACCACTGAGTCATCTCTTCAGCCCCAAAACACATGGTTAAAGACCTGCTTTAAATCTTGTTAAACTAAAAGAAAATGATAAATCATTGATTAGCTATAAGTAATAGTTAACATTCTAGCAGGAGAAAAGACAACATTATTCATAATGTAATTTTATTCCCTCAGCTCCCAGAACCATTTATTTTATTCAGATTATACAAGGAATTTATAGACCTTGCAAAAGAAATACAACATGTAAATGAAGAACAAGAAGCAAAAAAGGATAGCCCGGAAGACAGAAAACACCCACATGTGTGCATAGAAATCAGTCGAATCCTTCTGAGGAGCAGAGACCTACTGAGACAGTTGCCAGCATCAAACTTTAATAGTCTCCATTATCTCATAGTACATCTGAAGCGGTAAGAGTTTTATATAAGTAGAACCTCGTTTAGTGGGTAGTTTTTTGTTGAATAAAATGTAGCAACTTTTACCATTTTTAATACTATACTAGTTTTAAGTATATTCATGTATTTTTAAATGAATTTCATTTTTCTAACATGTTAGAGGAAAGGGAGTGAGTGTACATTCAGGCAGCCAACTTCATCCTCAGATCTCTGCTGTGTTGCCTGCCTCTAGTTGGAGAAATAGGATGGAAGCAGGATTTCTGTTATCTGTAGGCTTACAGCCTTGCATACACACACGGTACAGCATCATTTGTTCAATAAGCATGCAAATGAAGGTGGGGTAAATCAGAGGAAGCAGCCCTCAAGTAAGGCTTAAAGAACTCAATAGTGACTTAGTTGTCCAAGAATGCTCAGAAGAGCATTCCAGGCAGAGGATAACAGACGCAGATAGGTGGGAGCCGTTTACACTTAGGAAATAAAGTAATGTGGTTAGGCCTCACTACAGAGTGCACAGAGGGAACTGATAAGATCTCGCATACCTAACAGTGGAGTGTGCCATCTTGCTTCTGTACCACTAAAGATTTTTGAACCAGGAATTTTACATGCTCGGATTTGCCTGTTAGATCTTTCTGGGAGAAATAAGGAGAATGGGCTGGAGTGGAGGCCTTTACTCAGGTTCTTGTCTCCATGAGTGGTCATAGGAACAGGTGATAGGAGCTGGAAGGAAACAGAATGTGAGAGCCGCTGTGTAATACGGAGTCATCTGGGCTTGAAAAATAGCCTTGGTTATAAGAAATTGACAGTGATAAGTCTCTTTATCTGCTGGGAAAACAGCAGTAATTCCTTTTGCTCAGTTTTTATCCTAATACAAAAATGCTAAGCCAAATTTGGCATGTGGTCAGTATTTTAATCACGTAAATTTGTATTTTTCTTAGACCTCTCTCACAACTTGACCCTTGACCCTTCCCTAGGCTTTTGTAGCCTGTGTGTGTTCAAGCAGTCAACATGGTCCCTCAGGTGCCTCCTGTGTACCAGGCTCTCACTAGAGAAACAGGATGGAGACAGGGTTTCCCCATCTACTCTTTCCAAGTCTCATAAAGCTTTATGTGTTGTGCTTTGCAGGGTGGTAGATCATGCAGAAGAAAACAAGATGAATTCTAAGAACTTGGGGGTGATATTTGGACCAAGTCTCATTAGGCCAAGGCCCACAACTGCTCCGGTCACCATCTCTTCACTTGCTGAGTATTCTAACCAGGCGCGGTTAGTAGAGTTCCTCATTACTCACTCACAGAAGATCTTCGATGGGTCCCTCCAGCCTCAAGATGTTGCTGTATCAAATACAGGAGCGATTGCACCTCATATTGATCAAGGCTATCTTCCAAGACCTCTGTTGTCACCAGATGAAAGAGACTCAGATCATTCTATGAAGCCACTATTCTTTTCTTCAAAGGAAGTAAGTTATTTCTTTTTAAAATAAATTGTGTGTGTGTGTGTGTCCAAGCATGCACACAAACAAAAAGACAGGCTTGTGAATGGTGTGGCACTAGGGTAGAAGCCAGAGGTCAACCCTAGGAAGTTGATTTTCACCATCCCCCAGTGCTGAGTCAGGGTCTGTCTGGTTTCTGCCACTGTGCTGTATGATCTAAGTTAGCTGGCTCACAAGCTTCTGAGCAGTTCCTGGTCTCTGCCTCTGACCTCACTGTAAATGCATTAGGATCTCAGACACACCTCCACAGCCAGTCTTTTACATTGGCTCTAGGAAGTTACATTGTGGTTGTCAGGCTTGGGTGAACAGTACATTTTTTTTGTTAAGCCAAAGTTTTGACTGTTACAGAATTGCGTTAGAACTGTGTGGTGTTAGTAAATTATGTCAGTAAATTAATGGTCTTTGAACTGTGTCTTTTGAAATGTACTTTGCTTCTACAAGTGTGAACATTCTCTTCCATTGGCAGGATTTCCATACTGGAGATTGTGAGAGCAAAACTTTTGAATTATCTCCATCATTTGAAGAATCAGAACGCAAACAAAATGCACTGGGAAAATCTGATGCTTCTCTTGTTGGTGAGTAGCCATATGAAAAGAAGCTGGGTACGAAATTAAAATTTTACAAATAAATCATTATTAAAAGCCAAGGTGAGTGACCCAGGTTCAATCCCTAGTACTGCAGAAACCAGCACAAGCCAAGGAAAGTCCAAACTTCCACGTTTTATTAAGTAAGTCTATGCCAGCCACTGAGAAAATTGCCTTTTAGTGTACCTTACATCCTTGTATTTTTTCCATTTGTATGTGTGATATGTGCGTGTGCGCATCCATATTTTCCATATATGTGGGCACATGCTAACTGAAGGAATGCACATACTTTGGTTCTTGCAGGCCAACTGCAGTGAGCCAGGTCCCTTAGCATATTCTATGAATGTGGGGAAGAAACCAGGGAAGAAAGATCATCTGGGTGCTGGAGAGATGGCTCACTGAGAACAGTGACTTCTAAGTTGCCTGCATTCCGTTTCCAGTGCCCACATCAGGCTGCTCAGAGCTGCACAGAGCTTCAGCTCCAGCTCCAGAAGGATCTAACACCTAGAGCACCCGTGCACATGTGCACACAGACAGACAAACGTCATTATCTTTTTCACAAGGTGAATAGAGGTCAGATGAGATGATGACCGACAGTGATGCTGGTGGTCACTGTAACCATGTCCAGCATGGCCAGGAATGTGGGGAAATACCTGGTCACAGAGCAGAGGACTCGAGCCGCACAGGGCCACAGCCAGCTGCTCCTTCAGAGTCAGAACAGTATCATTTGCTATGTCTTAGCATCAAGGAGCTGGGGACCATGGCAGCACCTTTGCAGGAATTGAAAAGGACAGAATATGGGGATCTGAGCGCTTGGGGTGAGAAAGTGTGGCCTTGAGACCACCTGCGATTCAGTGACAGTGTTTTACTTAAAGCAAGTTTTTCGTCCTTAGTTTACCTGGTGGATGTTACAGTTTACTAGCTCTGAGAACTGTGGCAAGCACCCCTCTTAGCTGTGGAATAAATACAGCTAAAGACAGACCAAGTGGGGTATCTTGAGATCTTTGGATTCAGGGCATTCCTGCATTTGGTTGGACGGGGGTGGTATAATTTTTCTGAGTTAACTCACCAGTATCTGCCTGTTGAATCTTTTGACCTAGAAAATACTCGTTCATGGGGAGCACATTAAGACAAATTACTAGACAAGTAGTTTTTGGTTTTGTTGTGCTTTATATGGCAGGTTTTTTTTTAAACTTAAAATTGTAAATGAACTTTAAATTTAAACTGTGTCTTTAAAGAACTGTTAGGTCTCCTGTGTAGACAATTGAGAGGACCGTGCTGGGACATTTTAAAGTTACTTTTGTTATCTACTGTCTGTCTGTTACATTCAGATTTTAGTGTTAATTGTGTACCACCTTCTTTTCCAGACAACAAAGTACATTTGCCTTTTGACCGAGAGCATGAGTCAGCATCCCAAAAGATGGAAGATGTTTGTAAAAGCCCCAAACTGCTTCTTCTAAAATCTGATAGGGCAGCAAACAGTGTGCAGAGACACTCTCCGAGGACCAAGATGAGACCTGTAAGTTTGCCTGTAGATCGGCTGCTGCTTCTTGCAAGTTCTCCTACTGAGAAGAGCAGCAGGAATATGGGAAATGGAGAGTCAGACAGATTTGGCAAGAATCCTGCCTTTGAAGGACTTCATAGAAAAGACAACTCAAATACTAGTAGTTCCAAAGTTAATGGCTTTGACCAGCAGAGTGTACAGAAATCCTGGGATAAGCAATATGAACGGAACAGTTTTACTGCCAAGACTACGATGATAGTGCCCAGTGCACACTCCGAGAAGGGATTGATAGCAAATGTTGGGAGTGGCGAGGACCACTCCAGTAGTGCCACGCAGGCCAGTAACCCGCACGCAGAACCAGCCAGGTCAGCACGAGACACATCAGAGCGGAGGGCCTCGGACTCCTGTCCTGTCGCTGCTATCAGAGCACCCAGAACGCTGCAGCCCCAGCACTGGACAACATTTTACAAACCGCCTAATCCCACCCTCAGTGTCAGGGGGGCTGATGAGAAGACAGCAGTGCCCTCGGCAGCTGTGCCTCCTGCCACCCTGCATGTTGCCCAGAGTCATGTGGCAAAGTCAGACCCAGACGCAAGGGTCCTGTCGACTTGCTCTGTGCAGCCAAGTGGTCAACCGAAAGAGAACTCTGAGGAGCCTGGGCTGCCTGAGGGGACTCCAACCTGCCAGAGACCACGGCTAAAACGAATGCAGCAGTTTGAGGACCTCGAAGATGAAATTCCACAGTTTGTGTAGGGTTGTCGAACTCAGATACCCTGTTTTGTTTTGTTTGCGAGAGGAATGTCTGGACAGGGCCCTTTGTATAGGATTGCCAAAGCTGTGTGTGAGTGATTGTGTTGTTTGTCGATCATGTGGAATGGGAGAGTGTCCTGACAAGACTGCATTTATGCCTCGCTGGATGATCTTTGAAGCTGTAAAGAAAATGCGTGGATTCGTGGTTTTTAGAGTTGATTTTCCCCATAAAATGATCCATTTAAATTCATCCTTAATATATGATAGCTTGTAGCAGGGGTGCAGCTTGGGGAAATGAGCTTTACTGTGCAGAGTGAGATCAAGTGCATATTTATAAAGTCCTTCTGAAACTAGTTCCCGGAAGATGCCATGTGCTGTGATTTCCCACAGTTTCCTAGGACGTCTTGAACCATTTGTGCTTCTGAGTTGTATGTAAGCTTTTATTTTTCAATTGGAAATTCACCTTCTAATATTTACATAATGGCCAACGGGTTTGCCAATCTGTATTTAATTATATTTTAATTGCCAATTTTTACATGTGGTTTAACTGTACCCAAAAAAATGCACTTAAACCTGAACCATATAGTTCCGTTACCTTTTATTGGCTTTAGATGTTTTAATACATTTGGTAGGGGTTTGAGGGCTTTGTTTTATCTTTTAGTTTTGTCTATATAAAAAATTTTTTTCAACAGTTCTGAACTTTAAATATTTTGTATAGTGGTCCAGAAAAGATGCTATTTTCAGAAGTTTTTAAATTCAGTACATTTCCTCTTTTTATTTCCCAGGTTTTGTTTAAACTGTTCCTTTTATAAGAAATGTTTTGACTTATGAATCATTTTATATACTTTTTCTACCTGACTTTCAATTATTGAAAATGTATAGTTCATTCAAGAGAGTGAAGAGTTATTTAAGTTGATCCCCAGAGTTTAGAAATTTGAGAGATGTAGATGATCAGATCTGTGTCTTAAAAAAACAAAACCCTTGTTTTCCAAACCTGTACATTACTGTTACCTTCTGTGTCGTCGTTTTTTCTAAAATAGGATGTAAAAGGGACAACAAATACAGTAGCCTTTTGTATGTGTGACTTATTATGCTTTTGTATGACCTTGTTATATTTGATAAATATATGTACATATTCACTTGTTAAATTATTCGAGGTTCTCATGGCTTGTCTGACACTGCTCGGCTGAAGTGTACATGGATGTAATCAACCATTCCCTTAGGGTCATGCATCCCTTCACTACAGCATGGGGTGTTTGTGACAAGTTGTGTTGGCATCTCTGTCATTCAGAGCTGGGGGGATGAGTAACCAGCTTTTTCACAATCAACTTTGTTTTTATTCTTACCACACACCCTATTGCTGTGAAAACCTAAAATGAGTCAGCCAACATTTATTGAGCCCCTTCTGTATTCACAGATTTACAAAGTTTCAATAAGTTTCCATAGCAACCTATATGTGCAGAGCGTGTTACTCCCTTGCCACTGATGGCAGTAGGAACTTGGGTGACACACGTTCACAGCAGAGTTAGACCTAAAACAAACGGGCTCTCTGATTTTGATGCTTGGCGCTCTTAGCGCTCAGTATCACCAGAGAGTATTCAACTATAACAAATACTCCTCTAAAAATTCTTACTGTGAACTACACCTCAAGATGACTCTGTGAATCATTTTTACGTGTGTGGCTCAGGAAGGAACAGTAAGCATGTTCGTACCGTTATGCAGGTGTGCATAGCTGGCCATCTCCACAGCTTCACCTTCCCACTCTAAGACTGGTAAAGTGTACTTTTAACTCCAGTTGAGTGTGTGAGGACGCCCCAATCAGTGAGTCTCTCGGCACGTAAAGCTGCCTCTGTTCCCCACTTTGCCAGTGGCTCTGCAGAGCTCTCTTCCATTAAGGCTTCCGGACTCTGGCCCAGATTATTCTGTTTTCCTGGGAGAAGTAAGCAGGCTTCTCAAAAAAAGAAACGTCACAGTATACGCTGTGCCTGCCACCCAGCAGCAGCGGCCAGCCCCTGGGAGTTGGTCTGTGACATCCGGAAATGGACATGAGCAGGGGTAAGGGGCAGAAGCCTAGGAGTCCTGAAAAGGAGCTTTCAGACCTCCAGAAAGTTTTATGGCAAGCAGTTATGAAAAATTGATCATACTTCCCTAAACAGGCTTAGCAGAGCTTCTAATTATTTTTAAATAACTTTGATATATTATGGGCAGGCTGATTCTTTTGCTGTGGAGATTCTACGGTCCCCGTGGGGATTTGCCTAGTGATCGCACAAGCAGAACGACTTGTACCTCACTTCCTTTTTATTTTAGGTGGACCGCGGCAACACTATTCACGGCTGTCTTTGTGTTGTGGCCTCTGCATAGCTACATCTCTTCACATTTTAATTGTCGTGTATTTTTAAGTAAGTTATGGTTCATGGAATTGTTTTTTTCCCTTCCTGAAGATAGGAAATAATTTTGCGCGCTGGTGTTCTTGGATGTGCTATGAGTCGGTTCAGACCGCAGTCTGCAGAGTTCTCACAGTCGGTACCCAGTGAAACAGCAACAGAAATGAAAGCTTCTGGGACTCCATTTTTTCAGTAGAACAAATCTAGTGAAAGATGCCCAGAGCAGAAAATTTTAGGTCCTCCCGAGTCATTTACACAGAGTGTTCTATAATACATACAAATTGAAATCGCTATTTCTTGTATATGACCATAGTGCACCATTAAACTCAGGAGGTTAACATCATAATAGTGATGTCTAATCATCGATCAGATTTTATTGGTTGCCCCCATTAATGTTCCTGTCTATGCCATTAGCGCAGTCCCAGATCACATGGTGTGTTTAGCTGTCCTCTTTGGTCTCCTCCAATCTGGAACAGTTATTTGCCTGCCACCCAGTAGCCTCACACTTAAGGAGCACAGACCAAATTATGGCATCAGTTTAGGCTCATGTGATGTTTCTGCATAGATAGGGTCAGGATATACATTTTTTTGTCAAAAAAAAATATTGCAATGGTTCTGTGTTTTTGTTATACTAGGAGATGAGTAATATCTGTTTGCCCTGGTGCTGTTGTCTTTGGTCATTTGATGAGGATAAAATCCAGGAAACTTTTCCACTCACTGTAAAGCTGGTAATGAAGATGTACTTTGGGGGCTGGTTTGGTAAGCAAAGGCTCTTTGCAGTGCACGTCTGGTGATGTGAGTTCAATCCTGGGACCCAAGTAAAAGTGGGAGGAGAAAAGCCACCCCACACAGCTGCCCTCTGACCCCCATCGCACGCCCTGACGTGCAGGTGCCACACAGTAAAAGATGAACATTTGAAAGCGTAAGCACATTGGGAGGAGATTCCTAGGAACTATAAATGTTTTCCCTGACTTGCCAACAGCTAGTTTTGAGTCCCTTGGCAATTCTTGTCTGAATCAGTCACGACTATTTTGATTGCCAGATGGTGAATTCATTGCTTTGGGATTTTGCTGTAAAGAACTGTCTCTTCCTTTGTTTATTTTCGTCAGTAGAGACTCAGATTCCTTCTTCACAAAGTAGATTATGATATGTCTCTTATTTTAGTGCTGAAATTTCCCCAGAATTGACTTGTGGGAGTCTTTTCTAGGTGACTTGTGACCCTTTGGTATGGCCACCTCAACTGGTGCATTTATTTAGGAGGTGTGTTAATTGTTACAAAGTCACCTGACTTTTTCCATAGCTCAGACGAAGAATTAGGTATTTTCCAAAAAGCTCATTGCTCCTTTAGGTGAAATTTAAGTTCCTGAGCACTTAATCTAGTCCTTTCCAGACTTAAATCCCTCCTCAGTAGGCATCTCATCAGCTAAATAGATCCTCAGTTGTGGATCTGTTTAGCTTCTGAGCACTGCTTCTGAGCACATTGATCGATCGCAAGGCAGTCAAAACTGATCTTGCTGGGTGTTGGCTGTGCACACCAGCTCTTGGGAGGCAGAGGCAGACTGAGCTCTGGCTATACAGTGAGAGAGACCCTGTCTCAAAACCAAAATCAAACAAAGACCTGATTTCAACCACATCTTCCCAGACCACACTAACTGAACCCTTGACCCCGCTGACGTCAGTCCTCAGCACTCAGAATTCTGGGCCCAGGAGGGAGGGGAGAAAGCAGTGCACCATCTTTTTAAGTGAGCAGTTACTGAAAAGTGACTGCAGAAAACTTTTAAGTGAAGGCCATATGTGGTTTGAATTGTCTTCACAACCCATGTAGTTACTTTGCCAGTATAAAATTAACATTTCAAAAGAATTAGTGTAGAAGATTTAGTCTTGTTTCCAAGTTAGAAATTTTCATTTAGGGTTCATCTTTGGCATCTTACATAAATGGCTCATGAGCAGTAATGGTACCTACCTCACGTGAAAACCTGCCTCAGCCTCGTGACGGTATGTTAAGTCAGGAGAATGGTAGATGGTGTCTTTACTGTGACAAAATGCCTGAGACTGACACCTTAAAGGTTAGGCAAGGTTGGTGTGGGCCCATGGTTCCCATGACTGGCTCCACTGCTGGAGCTGAGCTGAGACAGATTACCACGGCAGGAGAGTATGTGGCAGAGGCGACTGCTGTCCTCACGGCAGCCAGGAAGGCGACCAGTGGACCAGTCTCAGTGGTACACCTCGTGTGCCCCACTACCTCCAGCCAAGCCCCTCTTCCTGTTTTCCACCACGTTAGTCCATTTAGCTATCTAGCTCTCTTAGTGGATGAACAAGGCCGCACTGGGGAGCAAGCCTGTAGGAGACATTGTAGGTCCAAACCATAACAGCGTCACTGACTTGAAGCTGTTCGCTGTCTAGGCAGTGCTGGGTGGTAAGGGAATGTAGCTCTGAGCTGTAGAGATGCGTGGGCTGGACCCTTCCGGGCAGTAAGGACATACTAATAGTTGTAGGCGCACGGTAGTTCTCAGTCTCCCTAATGTTGCAACTCTTTAATTCAGTTCCTCATGTTGTGGTGACCCCAACGATAAAATTATTTTTATTGCTACTCCATAACTAATTTTGCTACTGTTATAAATCATAAATATTTTTTGGAGAGAGATTTGTTGAAGGGGTCATGACCCACAGGTTGAGAACCTCTCTGGCATAGAGCCTGCTGTAGTTGCTCTCTGGTAAGTTCTCTTATTTCTAGTTCACTCTTTAAAAAGTCCACTTTGTAGTTATTTAATAGTTTTGAGACAGATTTGACTGCCTTTTCACACAAGCAAATAGATAACACAGAAGCCACGCTCTGCAAAGTGTGTGTAACCAGCAAAAGGTGAACGCAGATGTCTTAGTTGTAAATTACCTCGTCGGTCTTTTTAAAGCAAAGGCAGCTACCAGTCATACTTAGAGATTTTTCTTTCTGGTTGCTAGGATACTAAAGTAAGGCATATCCCAACTCTGACAACTTTTAGTGTGTACGTGTAAAAATTTATTTCAAGTTTTCATCTAAAATCTCTAAGTTTTCCTGGGCTGTGGGGAGTTGTGCAGGTGACGGGCCTTACGAGCCAACCCCGCCCTTCTCTCCCCAAAGCAAGCCAGGGAAGCGAGGCTGTAACAGCTTTTACAGCATAGACGGAACAAGTAAAGGGGATCTTTAGCTTTTGCTCACAATCAGGGGAAGGGTCCTCAATCCAAGGGACAAAAAAGACCCTAAACCACTATCTTTAGGCTTAATGATGTAAATACTAGCTTATTTGTAGGAGCCCAATTAACAGGGATTAGTGAGCCATTGTGGATGGAAAGAGGAAAGGAGACCTGACCTGGAAGCTCGGGGAGCAGGAGGTCTCTCCACGGTCACAAGTGGTACTGTGGGATCCCAGCTGGTCCTGAGCCTAAAACAGGAGACTCTCTTGAGCAGAAGAGTTCAAAGCCAGGCAATGTGGTAAGAACTTCATTTGGGAAAAAAAAAAAGTGAAAACAAAAGATTAAAGATTAAAAATGAATGGCTTAAGGAAACCAATCCTAGGCAGAAATACAGCAAAGCAGGAAAGAATGAAGACTCCTATAGAAAAACATATATACCATGAACATTGGAATTTGACGTTGAATTCGAACACATGACAGCCATGATGGAAAAGATCAACGAATGGAGTTAAATATTTGAATGTCCTGCCAAGGGGCTGGAGAGATGGCTTGGTGGTTAAGAGAACTGGTTGTTCTTCTAGAGGACCTGGGTTCAATTCCCAGCACCCACATGGCAGTTCACAACTGTAACTCTAGTTTCAGGGGATTTGACACCTTCACACCAATGCACATGGAATAAGTTCAAATAAATTATAAAAAAAAGTTCTGTTAACATCAAGGAAGTATTAAAAGTAATGATGTATTAAATTTAATAAGTTGAGTAGAAAATAGTAAGTACTTGAGGACTTTAATTTAGGTGGGGTTGATTACTTGGATAATCCAAAAGAAGGCGAGATCAAAGAGGAAAAAAAGAAAAACAGAACAGAAATAGTCGGATAGTAGAGAAAACCCCACCTAAATGAGTAATTGAATCCAAGTTATGTAAATACTCCAATAAACTAAGGTTGTCGACTAGAGAGGGGAAAACCGAATCTACTTCCTGCTTACAGGAGATAAAGGTACCCAGGAAAGACAGAAAGATGTGGGTTAGAGCTGCTAAAACTGAGGTGACTGCGCCAGTGTTGTGAAAACCAAACTAAGTAAACCACCACCGAAGAGAAGATTTGCAACTAAAAAGCCACACGATCAAGGCTCCATAAATCCACACAACACTGTTCCTAATGTACATGGCAGACAGCTGAGAGGAAAGCTGGGCGAGCCCTACAGAGTCGCTGCAGCTGAGCTCGGAGCTCGGGGTAGCACGGGCACCACGAATCCCCTGCGGTGCAGATGACGCTGGGCGGAGAGCAGATTCCTGATCCACTGAAGCTTGTGTATCAGAAAGTTAATAAACTGACAACAGAGGCCATAAAGCCTCTGAACATCGCGGAGGATTTAAATAATTCAAAAAGTGCTCTCCAACCTCGGGAGAAAGTGCTGAAAATTAGTAACAAGACAACTAGAATCCTCAGATTTGCCTGAACTGTTTAGCAATGAAACAGAACACACCTCGAAATAAGTAATTCCTCGAAGAAGAAATAAAGTGTTTTAAACCAAATACTAAAATGAGCCATGCTAAAGTTTGGGGACTGCAGCTAAGTCAGAAGGGTTAGAAACTTCTGCATTCACGACATCAGCTGCATTCATCAACTAAACTGCATCACCAGAAGCAGAAAGACCCGAGACAGCTCAGTGGTGGTGTGCCTGCCTTGCATGTGTGAATCCAAAGACGCCCAACATGGCAGAAGAGAACAGTAGAAAAGGAAACAAAAGAATAAAATTGGTGTGACAAAGCACAAACTTTAAAACAAAGCTAAGTTTGGAAAAGCGTAAGAAAATTGGTAGAGGAGCAAAAGGAAAAACTATCTCAATTGAAAATTTTTTTCTTAGAAAATTGAACATTCGAAATATGATTCCATGAGCAACCTCAGTTTGAGTATTTGAACAAGAAGAAAATTAAGGACCAAAAAAATCCAGACAAAGTCAATGAAAATGAACTAGGGAGACGGCTTGGCGGATAACAGCACTTGTTCTGCGAGCCTGAAGATCTGAGTGCGGATCCCTGGTGCCCATGTACAAACCCGGGCCTGGCTGCACTTGCTTGTAATCAACCCCAGCACTGGGGTTAGAGACAGGCACCTTCCGAGAGCTCATTGGCCGGCCAGCCTAGCCGAAAGCCAAGCCCCCAGTTCCACTAGAAACTCTGTCTCGACAGTCAGCGAGACCGAGCAGTGGACCACATCTCCGGCCTGCTCTGGACTGTACATCTGCACGATCGCTCCCACGCAACTCAAGCAGATTTTAAAAGTGGAAGATCTGCGGAGTCCCCATCTGCTAGTGAAGTCTGTGTTTAAAACTTTAAAGATAAAATCACCTGCCAGAGTGAGTTCCAGGACAGCCAGAAATCCTGTCTCAAAATAAAATTATAGGCAGATTCTTCCAGGAGACCACAAAAGAATATTTCCAAATCTCATAAATTATTATCTCAATAACAAACTTTTTTGTTTTGTTTTATTTTTGTTTTTGTTTTCTCGAGACAGGGTTTCTCTGTAAGCTTTGGAGCCTGTCCTGGAACTAGCTCTTGTAGACTAGGCTGGCCTCGAACTCCCAGAGAATCCGCCTGCCTCTGCCTCCCGAGTACTGGGATTAAAGGCGTGCGCCACCACCGCCCGGCTCTCAATAACAAACTTTATAAAGACATTGCCTAGTGGGAAAGAAACTAGAACAGCAGCAAAGGGACAGTTTAGTTTGTGACTGTCCAGTGAGGTAAGGTCATTGGAATTCTCACTGGCTTTGTCCACTTTATCATAGAATTTGAAAACCTGTTCCGTGTAATTGACCTCATGATCTGAAAGGGAGAGAAGTACAGTTCCTTTAATATACACAACTTGTAAAAAGAGGTTGAGGCCTGGGAAGATAGGCATCCAGTTCAGTGCCTGCCAGCCACAGATGTGAGGACCTGAGTTAGGTGCCCACCACCCACGGGAAAAGCCAGGTGCACCTGTGCATCTGGAATCCAGGGCGGCCAGGACAGGTGAACTCCTGGAGCTCAGTGACCAGCCAGCCTAACCTGGTCAGGTTTTGTGAGAAAACATGTCTCAAAAAAAAAAAAAAAAAAAAAAAAAACCTGAAGGGACTGGAGAGATGGCTCGGCAGCTGAGAGCGCTCACTGGGTGGGCCTTGCTCTTCCACTTTGCCCTGGCTCTCGCAGTGAACGGCCTTGACTTCCAGCATGCCTTTGATCCCACACAGATGCCATCTGCAATCTACAAATGCACCAGCGAGGGGAAGCCGTGGAAACAGGTAAGGCACAAGTGGGGTGGGAGGCCCTTCTGTGGATGTGTTGCTTTCATTGGTTAATGAATAAAGAAGTTGGCTTGGCCTGTGATAGGGCAGAGTAGAGCTAGGCAGGAAAAGCTAAACTGGGAGAAAGAGGCAGAGTAGCAAGACGCCGCCATGCAGCTGCCAGAGACAGACATTGGATGGAACCTTGCCGATATGCCGCAAGCCTCATAGTCAAATGTAAAATAATAGAAATGGGTTTAAGCTATTGGCCAATCAGTATTGCAAATAAGATAGTTTCTGAGTGATTTCGGGTCTGGGCTGCCGGGGAATGAATGAGCAGCCTCCTTCCAGCAACACACAAGTGTGAGAACAGCGAGGAATCCTTTGCCCCCTCCCCCAGGAGCCAGAAGGAACAGGGCCACCCATCAACTGTTTGCTTGAAGCTGGGGCCTCAACCTAAAGACGAGTTTCAGGTTACTTGTCATAGGCCACCTATACATCGGCAAGCAAAGGCTGCACTCTACCGTCTCTAACTTGTGTGTGCCAAGTCTGTTTGACTTATCCGCAAATAAATGTAAATTGCTCATTAAAAAAAAAAAAGAACACTTAGTGTTCATGCAGAAGGCCTGAGTCATTCCAAGCCCTGACCTGTCAGATCACAAACTACAGACCCTGTGCCCTCTTCTGACCTCTGCAAAGACCAGGCACGTACATGGTTCACCTACACACGCAGGCAAAACATTCACACACATTTAAAAAACGTGTAAGTGGAAAGAGATTGAGGAAGACACCCAGAGTTGCGCCCCCCCCACACATGGGTGCACGTGGACACCCCCCCCACACACACACACACTGGTTTGATTAAATTCAGTCACTGTGATTTTCAAAAATAGCAAACTTCTCTCAGGTGTGATGGCACAAACCTTTTTAATTTCAGCATTAAAGAAGGAGAGGCAGAGGCAGGCCTGGTCTACAGAGTGAGTTTCGGGACAGCCAGGGTTACACAGGGAAAAATAATAGTAATTAAATAAAAATAAAATAAATTAGCAAACTCTTGAACTACCCTAACCCTGACTTGACAAAGACAGTTGGGGGCCGAATCCTTCGCAGGTGTTGCAAGTTTCAGCAGTGTTAACAGGAATTCCACGGGGGGTTCCTGTGATCACAGCCTTTATCCAGCATTACGCAATACAAGAGTTTGTAGCCAAACAAGAGGGTGAGAAAAACAAGTGAGAGGAACAGAGAGACAAGAGAGGGGCTAAGGGGGAGCGGTTAGCCAGTACTTGCCTGACAAGAGCAGAGCCCCCCCCCCCAACACACCCATTTTCACACTACATAGTACAGAGATGTCACTCATTTAAACAAATCTCTTGAATTTAAAGTTAGAAAAACTTTCTCACATAGCTCTGGGGTTAAGTAGACAGATCATCAGCAGGCACCCTGGCCACTCCTTTAAGACTGTGACTGTTCGCAGGTGGTGGGGATGGTGAGGGGGTGCACACTTTTAATCCCAGCACTCAGGAGGCAGGGGCAGGCGGATCTCTGTGAGTTCGAGGCCAGCCTGGACTACATCTATTGACCATTCAAGGAACACAAGATTTGAGTCTAGTTGTCTTTTTAAAAGAGATGGTTTTACCAGGCAGCTGCAGTCTCCCAGGATTTCAGGTGTTCACCAATGAGCATAAATTTTTAGCAGATCGTTCTAATTGGCTCTCCAAAGTGAAGGTCAGTCCGGAGAAAGTCCTGAACTGTTTGCAACCCTGGAAGGGCTCATGTGGCAACCACACTTTGTGCCATAAAGTGGCTGTGTGAGGATATGTCTTTTCCTTCCTCGATGATTCCATACTTTTTGTTTGCTGGTTTTCCAGACAGGGTTTCTCTGTGTAGCCCTGGCTGTCCTGGAACTAACTCTGTAGACCAGGCTAGTCTCAAACTGAGAAGTTTTGGGCATTTTTCTTCTTTGGGGCCTACCACCCCAACTTCTAAATAAATACACAGAGATTTATTCTTATTTATGAATGCCGAGCCTTAGCTTGGCTTATTTCTAGCCATTTTTTAAAATTTAAATTAGCCTATTTCTCTTCTATGTTTTGCCTCTGGGATTTTAACCTTTCTTTATTCTATGTTTTTCTTCCCTTTTTACTTCTTGACTGGCTGGGTGGCCAGGTGACCAGCGCCTGGCATCCTCCTCTTCTGGTTCTTCTTCTAGTTATTCTGTCTGGTAGCCCTGCCTGTTTCTCTCTCCTGCCTTGCTATTGGCTGTTTAGCACTTCTTTAGACCAATCGGGTGTTTTAGGCAGGCAAAGTAACACAGCTTCACAGAGTTAAGCAAATGCAACATACCTTTACATCATTAAACAAATATTCCACGGTATAATCTTAAACTAATATTCCACAACGGCTCTGTCTGCCTCTGCCTTTCAAGTACTAAAATTAAAGGTATTTACCACCAAGCCCTGCACATCTCCACCATACTGTTTTAAACTACACTTTATATTACAGGGAGATTGTTTTTATGTGAATCTTACCTATTATTTGCAGTGCTGGGTGTTAAATTCAGGGCCTCATATATTACAGGTTAGTACTCTACCACTGAATTACAGCCTTATCTTATTTGGGCTTAGATATTATCTGATAAATAATGCGTTTGATTCTATCCAAGTTTTTTCCAGTGTTTAGCAGACTCAGTTGGAATGATGTTGAAGTTACCCTTGGCCAAAATTATAGTTAGAGTATAATTATAGCATTTGAATGTATCATTTCAGGAGACTTTGGACACACCTGTAGGCAGTGTTGACAGATTTATTTGGGATTTGATTTATTTAGTAATTGATGATGAACTGTAATAGAAAGTATTTTAGTGGGCCATTGTGAGCGTGAGAGAGCACAGAGCACGGCACCAGGCTGGTGAGAGAGAAGAAGGTAAATCCTGGGGTGACTAGCCCAGGGGCAACCTTAGGTTAACCTTAGTCTGACCTAGTGGATGTCACAGTCTCTTAGCCAAGCAGCTGTGCCAAGCACCCAAGTCATATAACACGCTGTCCTCTCACTGTGGACTGAAAGTCGCCAAAAAAACGGACCAAGGGAGGTGTCTGGGTTCATGGGATTGAAGGCGTGTCTGTATTTGGCTGGTCTGAGGTGGTGGAGTTTTATTGAGTTTACTCACCAATGCCTGCCTGCTGAAACCGTGACAGGTCTGTCACTCAGCAGTTTCACGTTGATAAACTTATCTGATGGAAACACTACCAAAAATTTCATAGAAGTAAGCCATTTTTTGACAAACAGTAAAGGTTGCGGTTCTTTATTGTTTTAATGTACATAGACACACATGCACGGTCATTCATTGTGTGGTGTGTGGAGCAATGGTCAGAGATGGTGGTTCTGTATGATTAGGTCCCCTGGTGACATCAGAGCCATCCTGGGTTGTGTAAGTAAACTCTATGATGTTTGCATAATGACCAAAGTGTGGATTTATTTCTCAGATCATATCCGGGTCGTTAGGGTCCAGGCTTGTATATTTCCAGAATTTCATTTAAAATATTCTCGCTTTGTTGGCCAGCCTTGTCTCAAACTCCTGGGCTCAAGTGATCGTCCTGTGCCAGGCTCGCAGGAGTGGGGACTAGAGGTGCATGCCACCGCAGAAATGAATAAAGCAGTGGGGATGTGTAGCGTGCAGAGCAGGTGGTTTTCACTGCTAAACAAGAAGAGATCTTTATTAACTCCTTCGTCTGTTTTAACCTGAGAATATCTTCTCTAAAATTATGCAGTGCCTTCATCATTGCCAGCGAGTCCACCTGTCAGTTTAGGTGGCCTTTTGTTTTCTTTTTCTTTCTTTCTTATTTTATTTTATTTTGAGACATGGTCTCTCTTTGTAGCCCTGGCTGGTCTGGAACTCATTGTGTAGACCAGGCTGGCCCTGATCTCAGAGATCCAACTGTATCTGCCTCCTAGGTGTTGGGGCTTAAAGACACCTCACCCAATCTGGGCTTTCTCACACACACAAGCTTTGGAACATAGCATTTGGCAGGACAAATGAGAATGCGGTGAGCTGCTGGTTCTTGCAGAGGTCCTAGGTTAACGCATGGCACCTAACAGTTACCCGGGTTACTCTTGGTACTGGTCCCCCGGTGGTAAGTCTTGTCCTGTGGAGAGAGTCTGACTTTTAAAGACTTTTAAATTCTATGTGTGTATACTTCTGTGTTTCTGTGTCTGGCGGGGGGAGGGGCATCCATGTGCACACAACAGAGGCCAGAAGAGATCCAGTCCCCTGGATCTGGAGTGAAAGGCAGGGTGAGCTGCCTGACTTGAGGTCTGGGAACTGAACTCTGGTCAGCTGCTTAGTGTAACTGCTGGGCTGTCTCTCCAGGCCATCTTCCATATGCTCTAAAATACATTCATCCTTTCTACTCTGAAAACTCTCAAGACCATGCCCTCAAATTACTCCTCAGAAGCTTCCTGAACTGATACAAAGAGTACAGCAAGCTAATTGAGCATTTCACCTAAGCAGCCTATTAGGGGGAAAAAAAAAATCCTCCCTGGAATTTTTGGCACGTTTGCCATCTAAGGCCCCACCAGCTACACTGTTTATCCCTTCCCTTAAAATAAAAGTGTTTGTGACTTTTCAAAAACATCCAAGTTGGGTTTTCCGAGCATTAACAAGAAAAAAAGAGTACCTTCCAAAGAAAGGTGGTTATAACTGCTTCAGTAATCATCGAGCCTGTGTCCCCTGAATAACGCTTAAAATCAGACGGCTCTGACCCAGTTACAGGCGGGGATTAAAGAAATCTGCTCAGAGCTGAATTGTGTCCACCGGAATGGCTGCCAAGAGCAGTGCACTTCACAGCGTGTCCCTCAGAGAACCTCTGGCCGGCCGTGCTGCAAGCCTTTGATTTCTGTTCGACATTTAAACATAGATGTAACATACACTCACACACGTTCACAGCCTATTAATTTAGATTTTCGTTTGTGCCGGACAACACATGCAGTCATGCAGGACTTCATTGTTTGTATCTATAATCCTAAAATTAAAAAAAAAGTCATAAAGTTTATTGTACATTGTAAGCCCATAATTTCCACTTATTCATGCATTTGTTCACGTGTGTGTGTGTGTGTGTGTGTGTGTGTGTTTGGGGGTGGAAGGAGAAAGAGGACAGGATAGTTGGTGGAGGGGGGCTGTGGCTTGGTACGTGGCATAGGACATCACAGTGGCGATCAGAGGACAACTTTGGGTGTCACTTCTTCCTTTATGTGGGTTCCGGGGATGGAACTCAGGTTCAGACGGGTTACACAAGTGCTCTTACGCATGGAGCCATCCCACTGGCCCCACCTATTTCTTCATCTTATTTTGTACAGTTTCAAATACTTAACATGAGAATTATGAAGATGTTACAGCAATACTTGTTAAGCTCAAATCTGGTTTCTTGAGAATAAGTCTTTATTTTGATTGGAAAACAGAAAGCTGAGCAGGGGAGCCCATGTTTTCTCCCACCAGTCAGAAATGGTGACTCCGCCCGTGCTTTCCCTAACCGCTACATAGCTTATATTTATTCTCCATCTGTACATAGTACCTTCTGTTATCTATCACTGGTGAGTCCTTCCTACATGTCCTTAATTGCAGATACATTTACGGTCATGTCACCGCTCCAAGAGTAACATTCTCAGAAGCGGGAGGCTCATCCGAGGATTGGACAGGGGGTTGGCTTGTTTGTATCTTGGTTCTCATTAAGATGAACAGGAGAAGTCTTATAATTTTGCCTGGGTACTTCCCCCAAAGGCTCCGTTTAGTAAGCGTGTGAAGAAAGCCACACCTAAAACACCTTAGCTGTTCTAAAAGAGTCGAGCAGTTGAGACATTCGTTACTAGTACGCTTGATTCCTTTAGAGGTCGGCAGAATCGTCTGGTACATAGACATCCCTCTGAACTGGTTTTGTAACTGGTAAACTCACTAGATCCTGCCCTACGAGACGTGGTCCTTCCCTGGCGTGGCCATTATATCAAGCCAGCCCCGTGGTTCTGAGTCAATAACAAGCTTGGCAGCGTCAAACTGGACCTTGGAGTTCTGTCATTTGAGCCCACGAAATTATTGACTTAACCCGGGCAGGCCTAACCTCTTTTTGTAATTAGATTTTTTTTTTTTTCTGGTAAGGCGATTCTTGTCATTAAGATCATAGAGAAAATAAATACTTTGTTTTCATAGAACATTCTTTGTATTTTTATAGTCTTTCCTTGATTAAAACCAGATAAGTAGGGACAGGGGAGATAGCTTAGCCGTTAAGATCACTTGTTGATCTTGCTGAGGACCCAGGTTTGGTTCCCAGCACCCACACAGTTCCACGGGATCTGGTGCCTTCTTCTGACCTCCATGGACACTGGGCATACACATGGTATGCAAACAGACAGGCAGGCAAACACTCATACAGGTAAACCTATTTTTTTTCTTTTAAAAGTGGATAACTATGTATTCAAATAAAAACTTCACGTAAGAGGTTGCAGAGCTGAGTCCAGACTCAGCAGAAGCTCCCCCGAGAGTGACAGCTTCGTTTTGGTGTCCCCTCTGATGAGGTAACGGGTGTCAGTGGCATACATTTTACATACACCAAGCCATGAGTTTGCAAGATCTCTGAAGCCCCATGAGCTACCTGAACACCACCAGCAAGCCTAGAGGCAGATGCTAGCACCCCAGTGAAAGGCTGGCCTGTCTTTCCGATTTCTCTGGGCTCTTTCTCAGTGTGGGAAAATGTGCCTCTGTGTCACCTGGAGAGCTGTTGACGTAGACAGACTAGAAGGCCTCACTGAACAGCTTGGCCATCTTGCCCAGGAATCTGTGTGCTTCCCAGCTGGCCGATTCTGATCTGGGTATGATGAAACTTACTGAAAGTGTGCTCTGGCTTATAAATTCTGGCAACTGAAGGACCCTGCCTGCCTCAAGGCCTTGACAGCCAAGGCCGTCATGGGAGTTTATTCATGGTAAGCATTGTCTTACACGGTTTTATTTAAACCTTGTGTTTGTTTGCTCAAAAAATACATCTATTCAATAAACAACCTTATATATCCCTTGGATATGTTTTCTCCTGGTTGACGTTCACTCTTGGAGCCAGTGTTACCAAGGCCATTGCTGTTGGCATGATGTTGAAGCCACTAGCCACTGGCGGGGCCGAGATTCAGGGGAGACACTGACAGGAAGGAATCAGGTTTACTCAATAGGTTGGCCCCAAATCAGATCAGAAGTGACCATCAGCCTCAAAGCTGTGTCTTGGGGAATTTAGGGACATATAGGACTTTTGTATGAAGGAAAGGAAGGTGCCAGGAGATTATCCACAAGACACCGCCATGCTGTTGGGTGGTGATGCTGGGTGGCACAGCTTTAATCCCAACACTTGGGTGGCAGAGGCAGGCAGATCTGTGTGAGTTTGAGGCCAGCCTGGCCTACAGAGCAAGTGCCAGGACAGGCTCCAAAGCTACAGAGAGAAACCTATCTCAAAAAAAAAAAAAAAAAAAAAAAACCTCAAACAGCCATGCTGAGAAGTCTCCACTGCCCAGTGTCTGTGTCTTTATCACTATGGATCTCAGCCTCCTGCATATGTTTTATTTATCTACCTGTTGCTTTTTCTAGACAGGGTTTCTCTATGCAGCCCTGACTGTCCTGAAACTCATCTTGTAGACCAGGCTGGCCTCAAACTCCAAGATCCTCCTGCCTCTGAGGAGATTAAAGGTGTGCGCCACCACATTCTGTATGTCCTCCTTCATTTAAGAAAAGTAGACATGTTAGTTTCTTGCAAGTTGAACCTTACACTACTTTACATGGTTTTTGTTTCTTTATTTTCTGCTGTTGTTATTACTGATGTGAAATACTACATACTAGAGAAGAACATTACACCGGTCACCAGATGGGCAAAAAGATTATGAGTTGGAGGCTAGCCTCAGCTATATAGTGAATTTGAGGCCAGCCTGGGCTATTTGACAATGTCTTTTAAAAAATGAGAAAGCAACAACTAAATAAGTAAAGACGGTGGGGGACACATTTGTCTACAGGCCCAGTTTAGAGCTCAGATCTTCAGAACTGCAAGCACACGGACAGTTTGTAAAACCATTCCAGCCTTTTCCTCTGTTTGAATGCTCAGTGTGCTAACCAGAGTTCATCGTGACAGTTTCTGAACTTGGAGGACATAGGAAATTGGGTCTGCTGGCACTGACTTAAACCACAGACAAGCTGCCAAGGTGAGTGAGTCACCCGAAGGTCTGGAGCAGTTGGTCATCCGCTGCCAGAGAGAGGTTTAGGATGGAACGCTGCGGAAAACAAATGACTCAGTTTCCCCTCTTGGAGAATGAGCCGGGCCAGCTGACTGCTTTTCCTATTTGAATAAAGAGACCTAAACCAGGACGGGTCCATGCTGGTCCCAGATGGGGAGCTCGCCCTGTCTGTCCCCTGTGCTGGGTGCGGGATGTGCTCGCTCTTACTGAGACACAGGGGAGCTGTCGGCAGAAACCTGTGACGTGATGGGCCAGGAAGGGGAGACCCAAGGCAGAGAAAGAGTCAACCTGCATTTCCTTCCGGCTTTGGTCAGGTCATGTGGTGGGAAAGGATGAGAAAGCTGCATTTCCCTACCAGCTGTCCGCCAGTGGCCATCAAATCTCTTTGGAATGTGTTTCCTCAGTTCTGAAATGCAAATAGTTGCTCTTGAAGGGCGTTTGGGAAGGACAGATGAGTTAGAGTACCTGAGTTAAGGCACATTTTAAACCTTTGAGAATGTGGGTGAGGGGGCCCGGGGAGATGGCTCAGTAGTAGATAAAGATGGGCTCTGATCCCGTGTGAGGACCAGGTGTGCGGATCCTCAGACCCTCTGTAAAGCAAGTCGTGGCGGCCCGCGTTTGTTATACCAGGAAGGTCGTGAGCCAGCTAGCACTGACCAGCTTGTATCAGACAAGGAAGAAGGCAAGGACCAACACCCAAGGCTGGCCTCCTCCCACAAGTACAGCCTGATACTACTGTTCCATACTCACACACCATATACATGCACATACTATACACACACACACCTTACACATACACACTATACACTCATCTCTCATACAGACACCATACACACACAAAATGTAAAGTCTTTTTGCTGCCGTTAAGTAACTAGAGGAACGGCGGTGGCTACTGCGTCACAAAAATGAAGCCGATATAAGTGTTTGTACTTGCAGTTTGAGAGGAAGTAGTAAGAATCTGAATGGAGTTTTTTGGTTTCACGGTGTGGTAGTTTGAAAGAAAATGGCCCACCAAAAGGAGTGGCACTATTAAGTGTGGCCTTGTTGGAAGGAAGTGTGTCACTGTGGAGGCGGGCTTTGAGGTCCCGTGGGGGTTCCTGGAATAAATGGCAGGGGCCACGTCTACCTGAGCCTCCTGTTGATGCTTCCATGGTTGTTTTTGCATGTGTTAAAATGACCGTGTGACATTCCCACTGGGGTGGAGCTGGAAATGAGACCATGCTGAGGACAAGGCCAACACAGCCTGTAGCTCAGCTTCTAACACTCTTCTCTCTTCTGCTTGCTGGCCTCACGGAATATTCGAGAAAGAGACAGATTCATGGGGGCTAGTCTGAGTCACTAGAGAGGGAGGGAGGGAAGGCTGCGCTGAAATCAAGTTCTCTCTCTAGGGAGAGGGTTTCTCCCTCTGACACATTTAATGGACGGAACCTGAGGCCAAATTTCAGGCTTTCTTTGTCAGGCTGAGCAGACAGGAATTAGAAACAAAGTTTCTCACTGCGCTTGCTTGCACCGCCCCGCAAAATGCTGCCTCGGTACTTTCCGGTTTCCTTCTGTTGTTGCCAAGGCCCAGGTCAAACGGCAAATGGTTTCTGTAAAAACAGACAGCGCTTGTGGTCACTGTCATTAGTGGGGAACCAGGGGCTAGTGTTACTTGCCCCTTGTTTGTTGTGAGGCGGTGGGAGCCATGTTTGGATCTGTTATTGAAAGTCATCCGGGCACCTGCAAGTCCAGAGTTTATGGAGAAGTCCCTTTCTGACCTCCTGAACACAAATTCCCCACAACAGAGGCTGCCTTTGCCTGTGAGGCTCACACTCCTAAGCTCAGCTTCTTTAACTCATTCATATTAAACGGATCATTAAAAAGAAATTGGTCTGAACTAGTCGGGGGCTCTGGTTCTTAAAAATTCTTTCGGTGTCCGTGGGTGGTGTCACTAGCTTTAGAACATGTGAACCCTGGTGCACACCGACAGCTGAGTTTAGCCCCACTCCCCACCCCCACACAGGGTTCAGAGCTTTGGGGCTGACCCTAGAAGTGTGGTTTCTCTGGGTTTCCAGGCGGGGCTCAGTGAGCTGCTCAAGAGCCCCCATGGTGAGTGATAACAGGGCAGACTGATGTTCTCCTGTGAGTTGCTCCCCCACACGCCCTTAAACTGCTTATCTGGCAAGTTCTACATCATGTGCGTAATACCCAGAAAATGGAAGACCTCCAGGCTCCCAGTCTTTTCTGAGCGTCAAGCCAGCAAAACTCTAAATACTTTTGGAATGAACAAATGAAAACCACTGGGGCTGTCAAGCCTCCTCCTGCTTTGTGATAACCCTTGGTTTAGCTTCTCTGCCAAAGCAGAATTCTTCATATAGGGGAATGTCTGCCTTCCCGACTCCTGAAATCCCGGAAGCCATGCGAGGTCTGGATCATTTCCTCCGCTTAGTCTGATCCGCCAGAGCTTGGGTGACAGGAGAACCCCTCATGCTACCTGTTTCGATGGACACAAAAGTTGGACCAATTACAGAGAAATAAGAGGGTCTGGAGGAAACTGGCCAAAGTGCACCCGGTGCCTCTGGGGCCAGCACCAGATAGCAGAGGTCACAATCTGACCTACAGCTAGCCTCACGTCCCCAGGGTCAGCAGGTCTCTCTGCAAAGGGTCCAGCAATCTCGGACCGGAAAGAATGGCAGATGGGAAGAGACTGCTGTTGGCTCTGATTATTGGGTTAAATGATGAAGGTGAACTGATCAACTACAACCGTTCTCTGTAATCGTCCAACAAACAACACGAATATAGGGGTGGGGAAAGAGAGCCGGTGGGCTGAAGCATTTCCCCTCGGCTCCGGCACGCTGTGGAGAAACGGCTCTTCATCAGACGGCTAAACAAACGCTTTGTCTGAGAAGAAAACCAAAGAGGTCGAAAGAACGACGAGCTAATTCCTCGCGTCTGTGACCAGGATTTCCATGGATCTCATCTAGTGCCCCGTTTACCTCACACTGAAGGCAAGGGCTGCGGAGCGAGCCCTGTGGGACCCTGCCCTGCTTCCTTGCCCAAGCGGCACCCGTGCCTGGTTGGCCTCCTTTCCATGCCGTGTCCGTGGAATGTGAGATACCCTTCCCTTGCCCAAGGCTAATTCCTCCCCGCTGCCTTCCTTGGGACCCATCAATCACCTGGCAGTGATGTTCAGCATCTTTCTTTCAACTGGCTTTCTCATGTATGAGAAAAGCCAATCTTCCCCTCCCCCCCCATCCTAAGGGGAATGAAGGCCCCCCTGACCTGACGTGCCCCCTAACTACTGTGTCCCCCCCTCTTCCCCTTCTCAGTCCAGTCGTATGAAAGAGCAGCTACTGTGTCAGTTTACCTCTTCCCTTCTGTGACCCTCTGAGGTCTGGTTTCTGCCTCCTATTAAAACTATTCTCTTCCTGGTCAGCTGTCAGACCCGATGTGAGGTTTTCAGTCTTTTCCCCACTTAACTTTTTATTTATTTGTTTATTTATTTATTTATTGAGTCACTTGGTTCCATGATCGACTTCCTCCTCCTTGACACGGTTCTCTTTCCATGGTGTTGAAAGAATTCCTCTTTCCGGACTCCTCACCGTCTGTGCCCCCCCCCTCCGCCCGCCCTCGCTCAGCTGCCCTTACTGAGTTTTCTTCCTTCACCTGTGTTTAACCAGATTGTTGAAACATCACATTCATGCATACAAGTCCTCAAGATAGTCACAAACTGAGCGTGCCCACGTGACAGGTACCCAGGACAGAGGGCAGACTGTGCCTAACCTGCCTAGAAACACACCAGGTATCCTTTCCAGTTAGTATCTTAAGAGTTGCCACCGGTCATTGCTGCCTGAGCTTAAACTCTGTGTGAACCTAGGCGGTGAAGACTTTGCTTTGAGCTTTGTTGGCCTAGCATTTGTGTGGGGAAGAAGTGTCCATGGGTTTAAAGTGAGATCTTGTTCTCCCCCTGCTGTGAGAGAGTTGATGGAAAGACTAGAACGCAGTTAAGGGCAGGCAAGATGGTTTGGCAGGGAAAGGTGGCTGCTGTCAAGTCTGATGGCCTCAGGTTGATCCCTGGGACCTACGTTGTGGAAGGAATGGAAGGGGAGAGCCAACTCTTGGGAATTGTTCTCTGACCTCGTCACGCATGCTGTGGCACGTGGAGCGTGAGTGCACGCGCGCACATACACACACACACACATAAACACTACACACGCATATATACATATACACACTGTCTCACACACACTAAACAACAGCAACAGAAAAAGAATGGGCGTTAGTTCACTTATCCATTCTTCTGTGATGGACATTTGTAAAATCTCTGGATTTTACTTTTGAAAAGGAAGACCGTGGTGAAGAAATGCATGCCTGAGTTTTAGAAGAGCTGCCCCTTCTGATGCCCCTGTGGTGTTGCCCAGAGGAGTCTGGGAATTTGGAGGATGAGTAAGCCAAAGACCGTTTAGATGTAAAAACAGTAAATGTTTCTTCTCTCCCGATAAGAAAGAAACTCGTGGAATGTTCAGGTTCATATTTTTTTCAAGCACAATTTTTATAAGTTAATTTTTGTTTGTGTTTTTGTTTTTCAAGACAGGGTTTCTCTGTATAGCCCTGGCTGTTTTGGAACTCACTTACTGACCAGGCCAGCCTTGAACTCACAGAGATCTGCCTGCCTCTGCCTCCTGAGTGCTGGGATTAAAGGCGTGCGCCACCACCACATCAGGCTTATAAACTAAAATTTTATATCTGCACTTTAACCCAACAATAGCAAAAATCTGGAAGTCTAAAATCTTTTCAGGCAAGAGTATGTTATTGCCAGCTGATGTACAAAATTCTGATCAGAGTGATTTAGTTAGCAAAATACCTTTTTGTTTTTCTGCTGAGGACCAGTGATTTTGTACAATGACTAGAGGCTTGAAATTAAATATGTTTGCTCACTAATTTCTTGTGTGTGCGTGTGTGTTTCAGAGTAGGTTCACATGTTTGTGCATGCTGATGGAGGTCAAAGAAAAGTTCAGGCCATTTCTTGGGTACTGTCTGCTTTGTTTTTTGAGACATTGTTTCTGTGGGCCTCAGCAAGTAGGATAGGCTGGCCAACAGACCCCAGGGGTCTGTGTTGAAATAGGGAGCAGCGGGGCTGCGTCCCCAGCACCCCAGCCGCCTGCTAGCTTATGCCCAAAATAACAACACACAAACTGTATACATTTAAGAACTGCTTGGCCCATTTCTATTTAGCCTTTTCTAGGCTAATTCTCGCACCTGGACTAGCCCATTTCTAATAATCTGTGTAAGCACCCCAAGGTGCGCTTACCGGGAAGATTTTAACCTATGTCCATCTTGGGTCGGAGCTTCATCGCGTGTGCCTCAGAGAGCAGAGCTATCGGGAGAGCGGAGCATGGCGTCTCTGCTCCAGAGAGCGGAGATGTCGAGTCTCTCCGGGAGCAGAGCAGAGTCTGACCTCACTTCCTCTTCCTCCCAGAATTCTATTCTGTTTACTCCTCCCACCTATGCTTTAACCTATCAGGGCCAGCCAAGCAGTTTCTTTATTGCTCAATGACCTTCCTCCATCAGGTCTGTCTGTCTGTCTGTCTGTCTCTCTTCTCTTCCCCAGTGCTGGGATAATGACCTCATGCCACCGCATTTGGCGTTTCTAGAGTGGGTTCTGGGGACTGAACAGATTCTTGTGCTTGTGTGGGAAACCCTGTCATTCCTTTCTGTTTCATAACAATGAGTAATGGCACCTGGGCCTTTCCAAGGACACTGTAAATGTTCTTAGTAAGACGAAGTAGGAAACGGACCTGCTATTCTTGTTTTGATGATGGGTCAAATCAAAGAGATCTGCAATGGCTCCAAGCTGCAAGGCTCATTATAAATACGTCATAGCCAAGTCAGTGAGACCCTGTCTCCAAAAAGGAAGGTGAAGAGCAACTGAGGAACACACCCGATGGCCTCCTTGTATATGAACACATATGTGTCCATTCTCACACATACATACACACACCTACACAAACACATGCATACACTACACTTAACAATACACACACACACACACACACACACACACACAGAGACCATGTTGGGTAAGAGGACAGACAATGTTGGTTAAAAGATGAAACTGAGCTACATGGATATAGGTTAGTGTTGAGTTCCGGGACTGCATCCGTATGACATCCCTGCAGAACTGTTCAGGTGCCCCGCCCTTCCTGTACTTGATAACACAGCAGTCACTTTAGTATAAATGTTCAAATGGTTAGGTGAATAACATAGTTAGGAAACCGAAGTGATGCGTCCTATGCTGTCCCAAGAAAATGGGGACAATTCCCACAGTTTCATGATTTTTTTTTTATTCTCCAAAGACACTCTTTCCTATGGGACTTTTGGAGATTATGTTTTTAGAGGAAAATCCTCTCCTCTATGCCAAATGGTTCTGAAGCATTCATCGCTTCTCTTTGGTGATAAAGAATGTGCTATCGCGTCCCCTTCTAAACACAAAGGGAAAGTCTGTTTATACCTTCGCTCTGGGACTCTCGCAAGGCATTCTGGTAGTGCTCAGGGACTGATAAGTGCATCTTAAAGTCAAAGTTGGAAACAAATATCACACTTCCTTAGTCATTGGCCACCAACGTCTTGAAAGAGTCACTTGGTATAACATAAACGATTTTTAAGATTTCGTGTTAGCAGGTGTGTGTGTGTGTGTGTGTGTGTGTGTGTGTGTGTAATGAGTGCCTGTGTGGAGGGCAGGGGACAATGTTGGAACCAGTCTCTCCTGCCACGACTCCGGAATGCCAGAATCAGACGCGGGTCAGCAGACGTGCATGACAAGAGCTTGTTCCCGCATAGTGGTCTCACCAGACCTCAACCCAAAGGCTTTCTATGTTTGGATGATCTATGAAGCTGCTTCAGCCCTGGGCCAATGTGCGGTGACTGACAAGGGCTGTAGGCCTGCCACCATCTACATATTGTTGTCAGCTGGCTTAACTGCTTTCGTCGGCCTTTTCGTGTTATGTGCAGGAGTTGAAAGTATTGGTTGTTTGGAGTTCTACTTCCTGCTCTAAAATTAATTTATCTTTCCATTTTTCCAAATGCAATATAAGAACATAAACATTGAGTGTATATTTGAAGAAAAACACTATCTTTCTATAAAGGTATTTACCATATAATAGTTAAGTCACATTGAACAGCTACATATCTGTCTCCTCAAACATCTACTGTTTCTTTTTTTTTTTTAATTTATTTACTTTTATGTGCTTTGGTATTTTGCCTGCAGTTAAGTCTGTGTGATAGTGTCAGAGCTTGGAGTTACAGACAATTGTTAGCTGCCATGTGGGTGCTGGGATTTGAACCTGGGTCCTTTGGGAAAGCAGTCAGTGAATTTAACAAACCAACCATCTTCCCAGTCCCACATCTACCATTTCTTACACCACTACTTCTCCTCCTCCTCCTCCTCCTCCTCCTCCTCCTCCTCCTCCTCCTCCTCCTCCTCCTCCTCCTCCTCCTCCTCCTCCAAGACAGCATTTTCTGTAACCTAGACTGGCCTTGAACTTACTAGACAGACATCAATAATTTGTCATTCCTACCTCTACCTCCCCTTTGCTGGGATTACAGTCATTCTCCAAGGCATTCGGCTCCCTCCTGTGCTGAGGGTCAAGCCCAGGGCTCTGTGAATGCCAGGCAGTCACGCCACAAGTTAAACAACAGTCCAGTCCACCCCCATCATTTCTTGATGGTAAAAATATGCAAGATCTTTTCTGGCTTTCTGAAATACGCAGTTCATCGTTGCTATTTGTGAGCACTGGTATGTAATAAATAGCACCTGGAGCTTGCTCCTAGCTAGAATTTTGTACCCACGGATCCCCTTCAGCTCTTAAATGACATATACAGCAGACAGCAAGGCTCTTCTCCTTGACACTTTGTACACCTCCATGGAATTTCCCTTTACGTGATCATGGACCTGCCCAGGATTACAGCACTACAGCACGTGCGCGCGTGTGTGCATGTGTGTGTGTGTGTGTGTGTGTGTGTGTATGTGTAACCTGTGTGGAAGATATGTATGTCCTTCATAGTTAAGATAACTTACATTAGTCAAGAATCTTTTTTTTCTTTTTCTTTTTTTTTTGTAATATAATTTTTTATTGAAAAAAAAATTTCCGCCTCCTCCCCGCCTCCCATTTCCCTCCCTGTCTCCCTTTTCCCTCCCCCTCCTCCCCCTCCTCTCCCCCTCCCACTCCAGTCTGAAGGGCAGTCAGGGTTCCCCGCCCTGTGGAAAGTCCAAATAGTCAAGAATCTTTAACTGGGTGGTGGTGACAGACGCCGTTCATCCCAGCACTGGGGAGGCAGAGGCAAGCAGATCTCTGTGAGTTCGAGGCCAGCCTGGTCTATGGAGTGAGCTCTAGGACTGTGAGGGCTACACAGAGAAACCTATCTCGAAAACAAACAAACAAACAAGCAAACAAGAATTTTTAAGTTCCAAGGGATAGGAGCCAAACTTAACTCATTTAGGCGAAGGGAAGTGACATTTAGCCCTGGGATGCCATTACAGCTAAACTGCCTGAGATACAGAAGCACAGCAGAGTCTAATGACAGCTAGCCAGGGTGTCGCTGCTCAATAATAGTCAAAATGTATAATGTAAAATAGCATCCTTACCCAATAATAGTCAAAGTGTGGAAGGGTAAATAAAATGGTATATACATGCAATCAAATACCACCTGGCTTTAAGGAAAGAAATTTGGACTTTGTCCTATGGCTTGAGTGGATGTGGCCTCTGAAAAGCCACAAATTGGAGTCTTACCCCCTGGTATGATAGCAGTAGTGTAGGAGCCTTTGGGAGGGATTAGTCGTGACAACAAAGGCCGGGTGGGTGGGGCGGGGTGCTTACAGAAGGCTGAAGAGGCTCCTCGTGGGAGCACACACACAGATGTGGGGCCGCACCAGGCATCACACGGATCAGTATCTTGTTCTTTGTCTTACACAGTCCCAGGAACTGGGAAAACTATCTATTGTTTATCTGATACCTAGTTTATAGTATTTTGTCAGAGAAGGCTGAAGTGATTAAGACAACATACTACAGCATAGATAACCCTTAACCCAATGAGTCAGACATAAAAAAGACAGATTAACACGTGATTCCATTGAATGGACAGAAACAGGAATGGTGGTCTCCATGGCCTGGGAAGTAGGGAATGAGAAGTTATTATTTAATAGGCACAGGGTTTTAATATTGTAAGGTAAGAAACAGCTTATGGAGATGGGCGGTGGCGGTGGCTGAACAGGGGGCTTGTTCTGAAGACCCCGGAACTATATAGTTTCAACTGACTAGAATGGTTGTGTCTATTTCCCAGTGAAAAAGAGGAACAGTCGATTTCAGCCAACACTAGTTCAGGCCAGAGGAGCTCCAGTCAGAGAGAAACAACACTCCTTGATGGTTATCGACGGAATTATAGCAAAGTGCTTGCCGTTAGTCACACGCTTCCCCTTCTAGCTCAGTTAAAAGTGGCCTATTTAAATTATAATAGATCGTTCACATAGCTGAGAATCAGATGGCTGTAACTTCTCCCATCCTTGACTTGGAAGAAAACCTATTCCTTTACCGGGTGACCCTGACCCACCATAACTCACGTACTCTCCCGGTATCTGCCGAAGTCTAGGACTTAGTCATCCGTTCACGTGCTGATGAGTCTCAGATCTCTCTCTCTGTCCTAGAGCCAGGTTCAGGACTCCAGAGCCAGGTGTTTGCTGCCTGCTGAATATCTCGGGGCAGCACACGTCACAGGGACCTAGGCTTCACTGAAATGTAGCTAGATGGTTTAGTTCAGACCTGAAATGCTAGCACTTGAGAGGTGCAGGAGCTCAAGGTCATTCTTGTAGTAATGCGAGCGGCGGGGCTGCGTCCCCAGCACCCCGGCCGCCTGGCTAGCTTATGCCCCGAAATAACAACACACAAATTGTATTCTTTTAAACACTGCTTAGCCCATTAGCTCTAGCCCTTACTGGCTAATTCTGATATCCCGATCAACCCATCTCTAATAAACTGTGTAGCTCCGGTCTTACCCGGAAAGATTCAGCATGTCTGACCTGGCTGCTTGCTTCACCTCGTGCGTCTGCCTGGGAGAGGGGAGCATGGCGTCTCTGCTCCAGAGAGCGCGGAGCTGTTGAGTCTGAGCTCACTTCCTCTTCCTCCCAGCATTCTGTTCTGTTTACTCCTCCCACCTATGTTTTAACCTATGAGGGCCAAGCAGTTCCTTTATTACTTAACCAATGAAATCAACAGATTGATATATGACACTCCCACATCACATTCTCAGTTATATATCCAGTTCCAGGCAGCCTAGAACTGTCCACCAACTTAAAAATAAAATGGATTTAAATGCAAATCCCTCCTACCCCTCCCCCCAGTTGGTTCTCCACTGCCATTCCTCTCTTGGAGGGCCACCCTGTCACTATCCAGCCAATCAGGATCCAAGCCCCAGTCATTCTAGCAGACCTGTCTGTCTTCTTCGCCACTCACCTGCTGGGTCACTTTGCCTCCCGCCCCTCCTATCCTCTGACGTGACTGCTGTCACCTCCTTGATTGCCCACAGGCAGTCTGGCCCACAGAGCTGTCTCCGGGAGGCACTGGCTTCGAGTATTTTCTCTCTTCCCGCGTGATAAAAAGCACACACACGTTCACACATAAGTCGTGCCCAGTGATCCTGTCCAGAGCTTGTTTCTGTTTAGGTGTGCCCTGCACTTGGGAGCCACTTCATGTTTGCTCGTTTAATCTCAATGGAATCATCATGGGTGTGAGAGTCTGAGTCTGGTCTCTGTCTCCCTTTTATGGCCTCTTCTTCCAGTATCTCTCACCCATGGTCTGCCGGAGCCATCCTTATTCCTCGTGGTTTCCTGATCAGGATAAGCAATTTTCACCTCCCTGTCTTTCCAGGGAATGTTAGTGAGCTACTTGGTCCAATAGCCCAGTATTATCATGTGTAACAACCAGCAAAGCCCTTCATTTCATGAGGCTTCAGATTGCTTCTCTGCAAAACAAAGCAGGCAGCTACAAGACAGTAACGATGGTAAAAACAAGATACGTAAAGGCAGTTTACTGATATACTGCATCCTGAATTACTCCACGTAAAATGCTATATTGCAGTGACCAGAGCCTTATATTAAATGCCGCTACCTCCAAGGAACCTTTCAACACTCAAAGCAGAAACCTCTCTGTTACGGGAAGCTTCTCCAAGCACAGCCAGTTAGCTGTGCTTGACTTCACGGCTGCCCTCATACATTCTTAGGTAATACATTCTTAGGTAACCCAAGTTCACGCACCACGTTTATGGACAGACTATGAATTCTGCCAAGTCAGTGTCTATCCTACTTCATGGTTCTCCTTCCTGAGGTCTTAATGTCCACAACTTTTCAAAGAAAAACCATTCCTGAGATTTGAGGGATCAGAGGCAAAACTTCCGTGGGGAAGAACTAGAGACTTGTTTGGGCCGGGTGGTGGTGGCACACGCTTTTAATCCCAGCACTTGGGAGGCAGAAGCAAGCGGATCTCTATGAGTTCAAGGCCAGCCTAGTCTACAGGGCTAGTTCCAGGACAGCTAGGACTATTACAAAGAGAAACCCTGTCTCAAAAAGCCAAAAATGAGACAGAGACAGACAGACAGACACACACACAGAGAAAGAGAGAGAGAGAAAGAGAGAAAAAGAGAGAGAGACAGACCGAGAGAGAGAGAGAGAGAGAGAGAGAGAGAGAGAGAGAGAGAGAGAGAGAGAGAGAGAGATGTTTGGGGGGTCCTTGGACTAACAGCTCCACCACCAGTGATCAATCTATCTAGCAACACCCCACCCCTGCTGACCCGGAATGGTGGTAAGTACTGTGTCCAAGTCCGGGGCAGACACTGCTCCTGTCCTGCTGAGTCTGGATTATCCCAGGCAGCCAGGGCCAGTTGATCAGACTTGAAGCTATTATAGTGCAGAACAAAGGGCTGAAAAAGCGGGGTCACTTTAGCTCCAACTCGTTAAGGGGCAAACAGTCTAATCCAGAATGCTGGCCCGTGTTGGATCACCAGGAGGTGACTGTCCAGCCTCTGGGTGTGCAAAGGGAATTGTCCCAAACTTAACAGGCAGAGAGAGCTGAGGCATCTTTGTCAGAATCCCCCAGAGCCCCCCGGTTATCCGATGGCCGAGGGCACCTGAGGCACTTGGTTTCCCGTTGAATGCCCCATCTCTGTGCCCTCAGTGCTCCGCACGTGTCTATTTAGGCCTTTTTTTCCCCTCTAGAAAGGAGTCTTAGCTGCCCCCTTTCCCTGACAAAGGACTTACAGGTAATTAGAAGGGATTATGTTTGAAGGGGAAAAGCGGGGAGCCTTTAATCACCAGAAGGACACAGCAGCCTGAGCTGGAGGCAGTCCCAGTGGCCTTTGTGTCCTTTGCCTGCCTGAGCCCCAGCTCAGAGTGATCCCCTGGACCTGGGTGGTCACCAGCATGGGCTTCCCCAGGCAGATACAGCTTTTGCTTTGGAAGAACTGGACTCTGAGAAAAAGACAAAAGGTAACAGCATGGAGCAGTGGGTGGAGGTGGGGTGTGAGGAGGAAGAAGGGAGGAAGGGCTGAAACCTTACTGCCTTTTAGCTCTGGGGCTGCCTTTGGCTGCTCAGGGAGCCTCCCCGACCAAGTGCCCTCCTGCAGGATACCATGCTTCTCTTGGCCTTGACTATAGAAAAATATTCTGTCCCCTGCCCAGCAGAGGAATCCATTGTGACCCCAACCCCTCCTGCTTTGACATCTGCTGGTCCAGTTCTCACCACACCATGGAAGCATCCTAAAGCCCTGAAAAACATAGCCAGAGGAAGGCAAGAAGGCTTTGACTAGCTTCGCAGCACAGTGAGAGCAATTTCCTTGACGCTTGGGAGCGGAATGAACATTCCTGGAATCGGGATGCGTTTCCCAGAGCAGTCCCAGTTTCGTTGAACACATTGTTTCTGTCTCCGTGATGCAGAAAAATAAGCTTGCATCTTCTAGTTGCTGTTAGAGGTCCGGAAAGTACAACTAACCATGGGTTTTCCCAAACCTCTTTAGTGGGCCAGACTAAGGATTTAAAGGCATAAGATGCATATTCCCTCTGACCTGGTTTCTATGATGGCTGGAGAAACTTGAAGTATATTTTGAGAACCCAGAGTAATACTAAGTAATGTAGGTTGAATATTCCAGGAGAGATGTAGGTGAGAGCTTCAGGAGACCCGAGCCCCTCCAGAGTTGCTGCAAACAGCTTCTTATCCCTCATCTGAAGGGACGAGAGACAAATGTGTATCTCTAAAGAAATGGCACTGAGGATGGACCTCAGCTGGTTCAGTTGGTACCATGCTTGCTGAGCACACACCAGGTCCTGGACTTGCTCCCCAGTACTACATAAACTGGGCCTGTTGGTACAGACTTGGCAAAAGGATCAGAAATTCAAGGTCATCCTTGGTTATGTAGTGAGTGAGTTCAAGCCAGTCTGGGATAAACGAATGAGATCCTGTTCAGAGAGAGAGAGAGAGAGAGAGAGAGAGAGAGAGAGAGAGAGAGAGAGAGAGAGAGAGAGAGAGAGGAAGAAGGAGGAGGAAGAGGAAAAAGAAGGAGAAGAGAAGAAGGAGGAAGGAAGGAAGGAAGGGAGGAAGGGCTGTCCCAGTACCCTGCAGAGTCCTAGAAATATAGAATGATTTAAGAAGCTGGGGGGGGGGGTTGTGGTGAGAGGTGAGTGAAATTACCTGGGTGCAAGTGAGAAGGAAACACGGAACACGCAACAAACCTGCTTAGGAGTTTATTAGAGGGGGCACATACAGGCCTGGGACTTTGTGTGTGGGGAGAGAGAGAAAGATGGCGTGTTTAGCTTTTAAAAGCTGCCTAGCGCATGCACACAGGGGGTTGGTGTGACCACATCATATGAAGATGACGCAGATGACAGGCTCACGCATGTGCACAAAGGTTTACCTGACTCATATGTGGATGGAACCATACGCGCGCATGGGTCACGCGGGGCCCTTCAGGCATCTCCGCGCCCGAGGGCCCATCTGCATGTGCATGTTTCTAGAACCCTAAAGTGCAGCCTTATTTGTGGCTGAATAATTATATCCCACCCTTTTATTTATTATAAGAACTTGGGGGTTTGAGGGTCTTAATGGGTGGGATTGGGGTGTTGTAAGGTCTCTCATGACTGCTTCATGCTAACTATGTGGGCGTCGTTGCTGATTTAGTGGGCATGGAGTTGAGATGCTTGACCACGCCCTGGGGTGGCTGATTACTGTTGTTTTTTCGGGCTCTGAGGAACTGGCTGGCTGGCAGCTTGGACCTTGCAAGATGCTGGAAAGGCAGAAAATTATGTCTGGAAAAAAAATTTAAGATCCTGGTGATTAAGAGAGGAGAGTCACAAGATGGAAGATAGAGAGGGGGTTCTTTTTTTGGGGGGAAGAGGGAATTTCCCAGGGGTTCCCAAGACCAGGAATGATAAGGGAAGAATTCAATGATACTTATTCTGGGTGAGTCTGGTCCATTTAGGTAGGTCCAATTCACTCTCTGGAGCTTCTAAAAAATGTTTGAAAAGAAATAAATTTTAGACATAATAAGTTTATGATTCAGTGATAGAATGGAAGACGGTGGGGGAATAAGGGGGAAATTATTGAAAAGGATGATTATTAGACCCTTTAACGTTTTACCTGAAGTAAATCCTTAATTCCTAGCATCACGGTATTACCTGAACATCCAGGAGACTCTGCTGCAGTCAGTGACAAACCTGTTATGTTAAAGTCTGTTTTGTGAGTTTTTTAGAGTTTGGGGCTGAAAATTCGTTATTGTTTCTTGCCACCTGGGCTTTTGACAGTCCTTGTACCTCCAACTCTATGTTAAATGGTGGTCGCTGTAATAACAGCTGAGTGGTTAACTGGAAATTTAAGCATGACATTGGAGAAGTTGGTAAAGCAAATAGGAGAAAGAGGAAGAGGGAGAGTATATGGAGTTTTTGGCGCAGAAGAATTGAGTAAGGATGAGGCTTATTTTTATGGAACTGGAGAGAGTGGCTGATCTTGGTGCCCTCTGGAACTTAAGGGAGCAGGGACCTGTTTGAGTTACTGTTTATGAGGGAATTATCTTGAACTGGAAGAGTAAAAGGTTTAAGATGGGACAGGTGAATCCAATGAGAGAATCCCTCGAGCTCGGCAGCTATGGATGTTACAAGAATTACTTTAAAGGGGCCCTGCCATTTAGGGGAAAGGGGTGAGGGGCATTGGTCTGGGGGAGAGAATGGTACCTGATCTCCTATTTTAATCGGCAGTGGGCATGGATTGGCACATGGTTGACGTAATGAGTAGTTGGTAAAATCCCATAATAGGGAGTGAAGATGGGATAACAGCAGAGGAAGCAGGTGATCAGGAAGGGGAGAGGTTTTAGGTGAGAGGCCAGGGATTAAAACCGGCCACCCATACATGAGTTCAAAGGGTGAGATGAAAAGGGGGCCTTTGGGGAGAGCCCTAAGCCTTAGAAGGGCCAGAGGCAAAAGTTTTACCCAGTTGAGGTGAAGCTCCTGTGGCATCTTAACAAGCATAATTTTTAAGGAACGGCTAGTTCATCCTACCTTCCCTGAAGACTGAGGGTGGTATGGGATATGAAAATGCCAGGGAATGTTAAGAACTTTAGACAAATTTTGGGAAATCTGGGAAGTGAACTCTGGGCCATTATTCGACTGAAGAGAGGTTGGGATTTCAAACCAGGGGATGATTTCTCGGAGAAGAACATCAGAAACTGTCTGGGCCCTCTTATTAGTGGTGGGAAACACTTCAATCCACCCAGACATTGTGTCCACTAAGACCAGGAGATATGTAGCTCTTCTGACCATGGGCATATGAGTAAAATCCAGCTGCCAGTCAGTTCCTGGAAGGGAGCCCCTGTCCTGGTGGGTGGGAAAAGGGAAGCTACGATATTTGGTCTTGGCATCTGACTTTTGACAGATTTTACAAGAGGCAGTGATAGCTTTTAAAAACTCTAAGTCCTCAGGGGTGGGTTGGAGGTGAGCCTTGACAAAATGAAATAGAACTTTGCTATTAGGATGAAAGAGCTGATGTAGGTAGGACAGAATTTGCCGGGTGTCAGGAGGTGTCTCGAGAATGCGGGCTGTACTATATGAACCCCCTGAGGTGATTGAGATAGGTTTGGGCTCTGGAATGCTGCTGTTCTGGCTGCTTGGAAATAATGGAACTGTCAGTCTGATGAGATCGACAGTGAATAATTCCTATAGCTTTGAGGAGATGGGAGGCTTTTAATACATCCATAATGTAACCTGAGTTAGTTATGGATCCTCCTTTTGTTGTAAGAAGCCCGTGCTCCTTCCAGATAGCTGCATGGGACAGGAGGATATGAAAGACACATTTGGAGTCTGTGTAAACATTTAAAGAGTGCGCCTTTGCTAACTGGAAGGCATGGGTAAGGGCTATTAACTCAACCTGCTGATTAGTGGTATGAGCTGGGAGTGCCTGTGCCTCCACCACCCCAGTATGTGATACTATGGCATAGCCCATCACATAAAGAAGGGCTGCCATCACGGGTCCCCATCACATAAAGAGGAGCTGCCATCTGTGTACCAGGTATAAAGTGGCCTGGGACAGTTTGCCCTCCTGTATATGTGAGGGGTGGGGCAGTGGATTCTCTAAGGTCTCTGTGCAGGAGTGAGATGGGGAATAATCAGTGTTAGGTTGAGGTAGGAGATTTGAGATGTTAAGGGATGGGCAGCACTGGAAAGTGAGTGTGGCCTCTTCTACTAGTGCCACCTGGGGGGAAAGAACTCGGGAAGGGGGTAGGGTTTGTAAGCCTTTGTAAGTTAAGAGATGGGACAGATTGTGGTGGCAGAAGACACTGGTGGGTGACCCAAAAAGTTAGTTTCTTTGGCTCACAAATAAGAAGTTCGGCGGCCACTAAAGCACGTATGCAGGGTGCCCAGCCCTAAGTGGTGAGGTCCAGCTTCTTTAACAGGTATGCTACAGGTGCAAAGGAAGGTCCCAGCTGAGGTCCTACTACCCCAAGGGCATATCTGTCCTTCTCTGTTACATAGAGGGAGAAGGGATGTATTAAATCTGGGAGATGAAGAGCTGGGGCCTGGACAAGGGCCTGCTGGAGTCTCTGGAAGGGTTTAGTAATGGGATGGAGAAAGGACTCATGCAGAGAGCCAAGAGCTGCCTCGTATAAGTAAGTGGTGGACAAGGAGAGCAACTTTGGTTCGAATCCAAGTCACGGCACCAATGAAATTACCTGGGCACAAGTGAGAAGGAAACACAGAGCAAGCAACAAACCTGCTTAGGAGTTTATTAGAGGGGGTGCATGCAGGCCTGGGAATCGGTGTGCAGAGAGAGAAAGATGGCGCGTCCAGCTTTTAAAAGCTGTCTAGCGTATGCACACAGGGGATTGGAGTAACCACGTTATTCGCAGACAGGCTCACGCATATGTGCAAGGGTTTAGCTGAGTCGTACGTGGATGGAACCACACATATGCATGTGTAGGTTATGCAGGGCCCTTTAACATTCAGGCATCTCCACATCCGAGGGCCCGTCTGCATGTGCTCGCCTTTAGAACCCGGAAGTGCAGCCTTATCTGTGGCTGAATAATTATAGTGAGAAAAGCTGAGATTAAATGGTGGGGTCAAGAATTGAAGATGTCACCCCTTATTGAACTCTGGCCTTCACACATACACACACAGGCATCCTAACACACATGTGCACACACAAATAAGCATACATTTAACCCACGCACAGAAAGAAAAGAAAGCTGGACCTCATGAAGAGGACAGTGAAGGAGGCAGGCTGTGGCAAAGAGGATGGTTTGGGGGTGGGTTTCTATGGGCGGAACAGGGCCTTCCTGGCTATGGGGAAGAAGCGGGACCAGGTGGTGGGGCGTGTGAAGACCTGCGTGTGTGCCTCAGGCAGATTTGGTCAGAGAGAGATGAGCACGGACATGTGTCAGCTAGGAAGAAAGCTAGCAGCGAAAAGGAGAGGAAAACTCTAAGGGTTTGTGGAGGCAGAAGGTGCCATGCTCCAAGCGAGAGAGTGGAGGGAAGGAGGAGGAACCGCTGAGATGGTAACTGAGACCAGAGATCTGTGGAGCTGAAATCAGGGCCTCTGAGGCTCCTCAGGCCCAGACCCGTGAGGAAGGAAGCCTGACTAACGTTAAGGTTGAGGGACCATAGCTTTTTAGCTAACGTATGAAGCAAAGGGTACCACAGAGATGGCTCAGAGGCCCAGATGTGGCTCGGACGGGTACACAGGGAGGCTGAAGGGAGAAGCCAAGCTCACCCGTGGGGACACCATTGTCCTACTTCTGCCTTGTCCTTGTCAAGGCTGGTGTCATTTCAAATTAGCCTTGAGGTTATTTGCCCCCCCCCCCCAGGGACCAAGTGCTAACAGTAACCCAAGGCTCATTCCCTCCCAGAAATGTCCCTTCCTGAATGAATGAGAATGCCGTCAACATCTGAGCGAGACTCATTGTTAACTTCATGGTGTCCACTCATTCATTCAGTCAAGAAATAATAGTCCCCAGGCAGCGTGCCAGGTGCTAAATTCACGATGATAAATGGGACAATTCAATCTCTTCTCTCAGGGTGCAAATACTCGACAGATTGCCAGGGAAATTCAATATGCCGCCACTGCCCACCCCCATCTCCTGTCCACCCCTCCCCTCCCTAGCCCCATGACTGCTGGCCAGCGATGCTCCCATTGCTGTGGCAAGCCAACACGGTTTTCCAGAGACAGGCTTGGTTCCGGAAGGTTCACAGTCTCTATCCGTCTCCCTGGCATTCTAAATGCATTGCTGTCGGATGGGGACTTTCTTCTTCACTGTGTGCTCCCCAAGGGATGGAGCCATTCATGCTGTGAACCCTGTCTCACGTTAGCCTGGGCCCTGCCTGTATTTGCTATCACCTGCGTGGCCTGGAAACTGAGCCTCGAGAGAGCCAGTGTATCCAGGATGTCTAGGTAAGGTGGGTGCATTTTCCTAAGCCCCTGACGGCTCTATGAAAGGGTCTGTGGCTCCTTTCAAGGCTTTGGGATCTTCTGGAAAGATCCGCCTCTAGACAATGCTGACTCTGCAGAAAGTGTAGCGTGGCAGACCGTGACACGGCCATTCTTCAGACTGTTATATTTTAGGGGTTTTCTATTGCAAGCAGATCACAAGTGAGAACAGAGAGAGAGATACCAAGGTTCTCCATCCTCCTCTTTCACCCCCTCAAGATGCAGAGTAAGAGTCCTCAGGTGCCCTCTCCCCTCCCTTCATTTCCCATCCTCTGGAAGCGCTTGTTTGACGTCACAAAGTACCTGGCATAGTTCTAAATACATTTCGTCACTTAACCCTCACAGCGAGGCTTCAGTTGCTCCTGTGGGTACCTTCTGTCAAGAAGGCTCAGGATGAGCTGAACCTAGACCCGGGGTTAAACCATGTGTGACTTCAGGATAGCAGATATGGCTATTACGCTCCACTGCCCTGACTAGCAGACAAGGCACAGATGTCACAAGAGAGAGTGACTGGGTAATTTATCACCCACCGGGACAGTAGGTGTAAACTCATATGGATCTATAACCTGAATGCATGTCCGACCTGCATGGAGGAAAACTGAACACAGCCCTTGCCCTGATGGAATTTGGAGTCAGGCAGAAGGAGGCTACCACACAGGATTCCCGAGCAGAATGGAGACAGTAGAGGAGTTGGAGGAAGTGTGAGGTGGGGGAAGGGGCCCAGGGACTCAGAGAAGATTTCTAGGGAGCTTAACCCTCACACCCCTGCCTCCCAAAGACACTGCCCAAGGTCACGCCTGCCCTTGTGGCTCAAGAGGGCTGTAAAGCCATTAGTGCAGCTTTTGCTTGCCCTTCAGCTGCAGCTCCTAGAACTCTTTGGTGTCCCCGAGGGCCCCACTTCCAGGGAAGGGCAGGATGTTTGGTGAAGGCCTAAGGACTCATAAAAGTAGGAGTTCACTTCCTAAACTCTAGAGGTATGCTTCTGGTATGACTGTGACCCTTAACGCTGGGTGCAGCGTTAGGGGATGAGACGGGGATCCTAGGCACCAGCTCCAATACACCAGACTCTGGGTGACCATGAGCCAGGTTTGAGTCCTGTCTGGATGCTCAGCCCAGAAAGGAGGATCAGCGCGGTTGCTCTCAAGCTCTGACTACCTCCCTTTTAAATTGAAAACAGAGAGGGAAGGGAGAAAACCTAACTGGCTGTTTTAAAACAACAAGCACGACTCTGCCCTGACCAGGAACCCTTCCTCCCCCACATAGGCTGAACGGTAAAGAGGGGGAGGGGAGAGGGAACAAGGAAATACCAGTATAGTTAGAAAAAAATTCCATGGAGGGGGGTGGCTTCTGAGCTTAGACTGGGCTTAATTAAAGTTACAGACATGCTTAAGGCGGGTGGGAGGGGGCGCAGGGGGCGGGCCCTGGAGACGTGTTTTTATTATAATGTGGAATTTCTCCCTAGGGCATGCCTGTGTACACTTGAGTTACAAGGGCCACAAAGCTCATTTGGGCTAACTGAACTGATTCTGGGGGAGGGGAAGAGGCTGCTGGGAGGACTCACCTGCCTCTGCCAGGTGAAGAAAGAATGACAGGTGGTCTTTGTACAGAGAGTGGCCCGTAGGGGCTGCGGCCCCAGATCCCATACAGAGGGAAAACATTCTTTTCCCCAGTGTTTTTTAAAGATGGCCACCTCTGCTGGGACGGGAGTTCTCAGCCTTGGGAGATGCTGACCTCCCTGTGGACATGGCCTGAGATGCCTATGTGCGTCCGTCCAGCTTGACAGCTATGTAAGGACTGCTGATGGAGACAGGTCGTTGGAGGGCCCTGGGGTATCTGAAGAAAACAGCAGCCCTGGATTTAGAGACGGGAGGAAGAGCGCAGGCACAAGGAGGGTCCCGTTTCCCCCATAGACGACTTTAAGTCCTGGCACCTTCACAGAGCAGGCATGCCAAATACAGAATGGGGAAAGATCCTAAGGGAAAAGGGAGAGGACAGAAGCAATCAAAAAGGGGTGCTGTCTGGAGAAAGGAAGGGAACCCTCAGGGGCAGGCCTGCGGGATAGTGTGGAATGGGGACGAATTAGAAGGAAGGACAATGAGGCCTGTGTCAATGATATAATAAAGCCCAGTATTTTGTATGCTAACTTAAAAAAATTAATACAAATAAAACTGAGCTGGGGAGCTGGCTCCACCGGTCAAGTACTTGTCACACGAGTGTGGGGACCAGAGTTCAGGGCCCTAGAACACACTGAAAACCAAGTGCAGTGGTAATTTTTGTCCATGATCTCACCTCGAGGGAGGTGGAGACAGAGATCCTTGGAGCAAGCTGGCCTGGTCAGACTCACTGAAACCAGAGACCCTGAGTCAGAAAGTGAAAACCTTGGTCTCAGGAACTAAAATGGAGAACAATGGGAAGACACCCAATGTCAGCCTGGGGCTTAAACACACACACACACACACACACACACACACACACACACACACACAGAAATATGCTAACACACACCTGCACACACATACTCATACACAAATATGCTAACATGATGCACCTGCACACATGTACTCATACACAGAAATATGCTAACACACAGGAACATACAAACACATGCACATACCACTCACTCACACATATGCAAAAAGTAAAAATAAATGAATAAAAGGCCCAAGTAAAATAGCACGGCACAGCAGTTACAAACAAGAAAGCATTTCCAAAATAAAAGCAAAACAAAACCCAAAACTTGTAAGTAGCATTTCCTAGACAGACCAAATGTACTAGTGTGAGTCTAGAAACTTCTTTTCTGAGACAGGAAGGCAAGATCGGCCTGTCCCCCCATGACCAGGACCTTGCACATCCACGCCTTTCTTAAGTACGGAGGAGAAGACCTACCCCATGCTTCCAAACTGAACCTTCTGTTCTCAACCTTCCTAATGCTTCTGTTCTTAAAGCAGTTCCTCGTGTTGTGGTGACCTCCGACCATATGATTATTTCTTTGGTACTTCATCACTGTAATGTTGCTACTGTTATGAATCATAATGTGAATATCTGATGTGCAGGAGATCTGATATGTGACCCCCAAAGGAATCACCACCCACAGGTTACCCCGTGTCATGAACCCCAGTCCTTGGTCCCAGAGCAGTCTGTTCTTAATTCTCATTATACTACAGGACAGAAAAATCATCCCTGTTTCGTAGGGGAGAAAACGGAGACTCGGAAATTAAGCAAGCCTGCGAGTGGTTGAAACCCAAATCTTCACATTCCCTGAGTGGCGGTTAGCATCCCACATGACTCACAGGTTGACACTCTTTGGTAGAGGGCCAACATGGCAATCAGTTGTCTCAGGAGTCAAGTGCGATGACTCTGTACTGGTTGTCTCATTTCCTCGGTGAAGACACCTAGAGCAACTTCCCGTGTCATCACTTGCACCTGTCACGTGGCTATCTTGTTGAACCTGTTCCCCCACCACCCTTACAGGATGGTCCAGAATAGAGGTGAGAGAGAAGCTGAGGTGCACGCCTTGGCGGGGTGCAGTGTATTAAGTCTTCCGACTGTTGATGGCCTGAGCCCCTGTGTCAACTCCAGCTCCCCAGAGAGGCCCCCAAGGCCCTTGGTTAAGATTTACTCAGTCCACACATGTTTGATGGGAACGTCCACGAACCCTGCCTTGTATGGGGTGCTGGATTCACAGTGGAGGACGGGTGCAGCTGTGAGTGTTGCTCTAGGGACCAAGAGAGATTGTAAGAGTGCTGGGGGCTGGCAGGGGTATTAGGCCAGGGGGACTCTGGATGCGCAAGCCCTGTGGACGATTATCAGCAATTCTAATTGCTAGCAAATATTCCTGGGGCTGTTTCCTTAAACCCCAGGTGGGAATTGCCCAACCCAATATTGGTATTTCGTCACGTTGTAGGAAAGTATGTATCTAGGAAAGCCCTGGAAAGTGGACACATTAAGAAAAATGTAATGTTTGTTCTATCTTCTTGCTGCCTTTGTATGTCTGTTTCCTCTAAGCGTTGAGTAGTCTTTCTAGAAAGTTACTATCTACCTGTAAACATTTTTGTTTTCTTTTAATATGTGGTCTGTTTTCTACAATGAATTTTCAGATATGTTAGGACTTGGCTGCCAGCCAACTTCTGATTTTGTTTGTTTGTTTTTTGTTTTGTTTTAAGCAGCACATGGTTTGTCCTAGGATGTCTAATCCCTAACTCACAGTCTCCTCTCCCTCTCCTCCTTCCACTGTGTCCAGCGCTGGAATGTGAGCACCACCATCAAGTGCCTCTTCTTTTGGAGTCAGGAGAATTCTGACTCCAAACCAAGGCTCCCTTGATCTTCTGTGATAGGTTGAGATCAGCCACCTCTTCTGGTTGTGGGGAGAGGGAAGAAACCATGGTATAGTCTGTCTGCTTCCCCTAAACAACAGTTCTTGTTGAAGGAAAAAAATGTTGACTAGCTGGATTTCTGTTTACTTTGCTTTGGGGCACCGTATCACAGAGTCATTTGATCACTAGTTCATTCATTAATTCAATGACCACCTTCAGGAGAGGTCTACCACGCACCAGAAGGCAAAGCAATGGGAGGGGGTAGGAGGAGCATTGGCCCTGGAGGCAGAAGGCTGGATTTTGCTTCCTGTTGTGATACTGTACAAATCACCTGCCTCTGTAGGTCTCTTCACTCATCCACAGAATGAGAGATTATGAGATCTTTCCAGTCTGAGGCACCAGCATTACACAGGACTTTATTAGAATCTTCATACATAGCCAGGTGGTAGTGGCACATGCCTTTAATCCCAGCACTTGGGAGGCAGAGGCAGGCAGATCTCTGAGTTTGAGGCCAGCCTGGTCTACAGAGTGAGTTCCAGCAAAGGCTCCAAAACTATACAGAGAAACTCTGTCTCAAAGAAAAAAAAATTAAAAAAAAAAAAAAAGGAATCTGCATCCCCGTATACAGTCATATGTGCTGAGCCCTGAGCTCCTTCGTCTCGGTCTTGTGTCTGTGCTATTTTAGGACTAGATGCAGAGAGAATGCAGAAGGACTCAGAATCTGACTGATACAATGAATCAGGCAAGAGGTGGTGTAGGAGTAAGGTTGAAGGAAGTTCTTCAGGTAATTAGTCGGGTTCCTCTTACCAATGGGGCTGATTCTGGGCAGCGCCTGGTTAGGTAATTTCATCACCCTTTGCAGACTGGAAAGTAGACTGGAAAGACCTCCCCAGCAGCGCCCACTGCTCATCTGGGCAGCGTAGCTCTATGGTATATATGTTTATCTATGCATATGTAGTCTATTGCTCCTAGAGCCATAATAAACACAAGATTAAATCAAGAGCAAGACAAAAAAGATGCAACCAGGAGACAAGCATGGTATGCATAGGGCTGCTGCTGGTTTTACAGTCGCCAACTCCTGGCAGTGAATCGTTTCTGAGACAGGATATTCTCAAAGTTGCTACATCATCGGGGCTGGCCTTGAACTCACGCTTTAGCCTCCAAAGTGCCGCCATTATAAACACCACGTGGCATCACGCTTTGCTTCCAGCTTACGGTTTTTGTTAGTTTGGTTTTTATGAATAGACATTGTCTTTCAGTGAATGACTTGAACCTGTAACGGTCACATGGTCATCATTGAGCGTCATTGCTGTACATACGTGCTCTGGCTTTAGGCGATGTGACATCAGCACAGACACTAGGATGTTAAGACAGTGACAGGGAGCTTTTGGCTGCTGTGGGATATGTGATCCACTGTTACATGGCGTACCGCTGTACCACAGCCCAGTCCGTGCACCACGAAAGCCTCTCTCCTCTGGGCGTATCATCTCCCCAAGTCTCTTAGCACCCTTGATCTTTCTCTTTTGATTCTCTTTTTCCAGATTCGCTTTGTGGTGGAACTCGTGTGGCCTCTGTCTTTGTTTCTGGTGTTAATCTGGCTGAGGAATGCCAACCCCCTCTACAGCCACCATCCATGTGAGTATGAGCCCAGAAGCCCCTGCTGGCCTTCCCTTTAAGAAGCTCTTCTGGGTGTTGGGGATATCACATCTGTTGGCATTTCAGAGGCTTTGGTATGTGAACCAGGTTCATCAATGCTGAACAAATTCTAGTTTCTTGAAACATGTGCAGTCTTGGTTATCATGGTGTATAGAAAGAATGTACTGTTTGCTAGTTCATTTCTTTCGTTCTGTGCTTCTGAGAGTCAAACATAGCCCTGTGTATATTTGTATATTTTTATGCATATAATTTTTTATTATTTTGTTGTTTTTCTAAACTTAGCTGTTATATTACAAATTTAGCTCTTTTTTTTTCCCTTGGTTTTTCAAGACAGGGTTTCTCTGTATATCCCTGGCTGTCCTGAAATTCACTCTTTAGACTAGGCTGGCCTCAAACTCACAGAGATCTGTCTGCCTCTGCCTCCTGATTGCTGGGATTAAAGGTGTGCGCCACCACGGCCGAGTTTATTTTTTATCTTGACTGCTTTAGGGAATTTGTTTTACATGGTACCAGGGGAGAAATAAGAAGGGACAGTACAGATCACACTTAATAAATATTACACCCTGGAGCTTCAAGGCATCTACAGCCCTCGTGTGGGCCTGTTTGTATGTATAGCAGCCTTCTCAGAAGGTCCCCTGTGGGTTTGGCCAGGATGGTGTCTTTTCTTCTAGGCAGGTGACACGGACACCCCAAGAGTTGTGAAAGCTGACAAGTTCCCTTCTCTTGAGTTTCTAACTTCCATTGCTCTGTCAACCTCCTGTCCAGCAAACCCTTGCTTCTTTCCGTCACCCCCAGGAGTGCACAGCCTCCGCGCCTGTCGTGGAAAGAACCTCTGTGATCACCAGCCTCCCCGAGCCAATTCCCTATTTGCCCTCCTCCAGAAACTTCTTTTCTAGCCTCAATTCCGCTCCGCATGGCCATGTAAGTCTCTAGGCCAGTGCTTCTCAACCTTCCTAATGCTGTGACCCTTTAATACAGAGCTCCTCAGGTTGTGGTGACCCCCAACCATAAAGTTATTTGGTTGCTACTTCATAACTGTCATTTTGCTACTGTTATGAATCGTAATGTAAATATCTGTGTTTTCCTATGAACTTAGGTGACCCCTGCGAATGGGTTGTTTGACATCAAAGGGTTCGCAACCTATAGGTTGAGAGCTGCTGCCCTGTAACCTTCATCTGTCTCCTTATGTGCCATGAACTCTGGGACACAGCACAGGGAGTAACCTGCATTAGACGTTCCCGCTTCATAACCGAGGGAGAAGCAGAGTCCCAGAGAGTCTGTGCTCCTGGCCTGCTTGGCTTCTGTGACTCACTCCTTCTCGCTTTCCTTTTCTGTCTTAAAGGCCATTTTCCCAACAAGGCGATGCCTTCGGCAGGAATGTTACCATGGCTCCAGGGGATTTTCTGCAACATGAATAACCCTTGTTTTCAGAACCCCACCCCGGGAGAAACTCCTGGAATTGTGTCAAACTATGACAACTCCATGTAAGTGCTGAGATTTCCCACCTACAGGGAGGAACTTGCACCCCCTGCCCATCCCTCCCCCCATGCAGGAGTGTGTGCTGCTCCCACGGGCTGATGAGGAACTCTGAAAGAGTGTGGAGGGCAGCTTCCACACTATTAATGGCAAGGCACCTGGGGGCGGGGGGAGCCTTCAAACTTCAGTCACATGGACATGATTTGTTCATCTGTATGTCCAAGAGGGGACCTAAAATCTAATAGCAGCCCAGGCTACGATGTGCCCACTACTTTGTGGTCACCCGTCTTCTTAGGTGGAACAATTAACTAACTTCCTTCACCTCGGCCACAGGCTGCCCGTAGCCCTCTCTGTCTCCTCCATAGGCTTCTTTAGACAAGGCCTGGGAGAAATGCCAAGGAGCAAGCAGTGCAAGGAAACCCGAAGTCAAGTTTACAACGTGAGGTTTCCTTCTTAAAGGAAAATAAGGAATTCCAAACCTTTAATGACGGAAACTGTCATTAGTGACCTGCAGCACAAGGATCTTGGGATGTGGCTCCCACAGTGTGGTTTTAACCCACAAAACCGAACATCCAATTGCCCATCTCCATTCTCCCGGTCCAGTCAGTCTGGATGGGTAGGCGCAGGGAGGACCGTGTGGATGAACTGTGGCGTCAGGTCCCACCCCTAAGAGTGGGTGGTGGAGGAGAACTCAGAGAACTGGGTGAAGGCCGGGAAGACTCACTGGTAATATCTTCCAACAGCCTCAGAACAACAGGCTCAGAGAATGGGGTGTAAGGTCAGCTTGCCCTGCTGCAATTCAAATATTGAGCAAAACACTCATCATTTTTGTCAGGGTTAAAATTATAACTAGCCATCCAATGGAGGCTATGCTAAGTCAATTTAAAAGAAGCACAAAGCTGCTAACTGTATGGTTATGAAAAAGACAGCTATTTATTTATAAGGCATTCTCTCAATAGCTTGGCAAGAGTGTATCGAGATTTCCAGGAGCTCTTCGTGGACACACCAGAGGTCCAGCAGCTTGGCCAGGTTTGGGCTGAGCTCCGCACCTTGTCCCAGCTCATGGACACTCTACGGACTCACCCTGAGAGATTCGCAGGTAACCTGGGTGCCCGTGTCCCCATTCTGTACTTGCCACTAGAGTTAGCCTGACACACCAGACTCTGAAGACCTAGTAAAGAGCGGGTGATTCCATGAAACGATGCCAGAGGCAGGTAACCCCAGCGCTCCTGGGGTGAGGCGGGAGGTCGAGGCAGGAGAATTCTCCAGAAGTTTGGAGGCCAGCTAGCCTGTCTCACACAGCAGTGAACGCAAAGAGGTTGTCCTTTGACCTCTATATGCATGCTGTGGCTTGTGTGTACCTCCATTGACGCATACATATACACACATGCACACATACACACAAGCTCACTTGCATACAGAGACAAAGACTCCTCCTAATGGGCATTTCCAGTCACGTTTAGCATCCAGAATGACGCAGGTGGGTCCGTGGAGAACAGGATATAATGTGGAGAGATGGTGAATGAGGAGACAGCAAGGATGGAGGTCAGAGGCTACTGCTGTGGAAAGACGTATTCCTAAGACAAAGGTGTGTGGCTATAAAGACCACCATATGACAGCCATAGGAAAGGACTACCAAGGGACGCCAAGGGGTCCAGAGTGGCTGGATAGGGCAGCTTGTATTCGAGTTACCAACAGTAAAGTTAAGATGATGATGTGACCAGTCCTCCTCACTGTATGTGACACGGCCCCTTTACGCTCAGCACGCGGTGAGACATACACACAGTGGGTGTCTAGTTCAATCCGCTTGTTTAATCTTGGATGAAACACCTTCATGATTGGCAGGCAAGAATAGAGAGATGGATGGGTTGAGTGCCTGCCCGCAGGGCACCTAGAGAACAAAAATAGGGTAGGCCATGCTGTCCCTCACCGTATGGGGAAGCAGAGGGCGTTGAGAACATGGGGAGTCAGGAAGGGAAAAGACTGGAAACAGAGTCTGGCGCCCTCCCATCTAGCCACTTTCTGCCTTTGCTCCCTGGAGGGGCAAGAGCACAGAAGTACATCCGGACCGCTGGGTTAGGATTGCTTAGCTACCTTCGCGCTGCTTCCAAACTGCGGAGCACACACTGCTGGTCATGATTTCCACAGCCCAGATTGCGAATGCTCCATTCTTTGCTCTGCTGGAGAAGTGCTGATACCGTCAGCTCAAATGTGAAGGGTTATAGACGGCAGAGACACAACGAGCATTTTGTTTATTTGCCTGTTTATTGAGACAGGTTCTTACTTAGCTTAGCCAGCCTAGAACTCACGTAGCTCAGACTTGTCTGGATATTGTAACAATATTTCTGCCCCAGCCTCCGAAGTATTGGGATTATAAACATGAGCCATTATGACTGGTTCACTACTTGCCTTTTAAATAGTAAAAAAACCAATGCAGGGGAGCTCGGCCAGCAGATGCACTAGACAGCCACTGTCTTGATCTCAAGACGACTTTCCTTCTTCCCTTCGTTCCGAAGGGTCTGCCATGAAGTGGCCTTTGCATTGGTGGGTCTGACCATGAAATTAAGTCTGGCTGCAGGGAGTGGAAGAGATTCACCCCATGCAGAAGTCTCTGTGGTTGTTGCAAGTGCCTAGGAGAACTGAAATCACGACTCTAAACCCAAAACAGGACTTGAGGGTGAACGAGGGCGCAGGTGGTTTTTTCTGCAGGTTCTCCATCTGGGGAGGGGGGGGGAATCTCCTAAAGGAGAGCATGACTAGGGCACAAGGGGTCAGGATAGCCTTCCAAGGCCCCCCACAAGCTAGGGACAGAAACTGAGAGGGCCCAGAGCTCACGCAGGAGTAAATGACATGGTCTCTGGTGGAATGTTGGGCCAGGCACTAAAGTCTAGTCAAGATGTCAGGAAGAGGTTGCAGGGTGTTGGTCAAGGCGTGAAGTCTGAGGTCATTAGGAACTCAGTCATGCAGAATGGGGTGGACTGTTGCAGCTGCTGCGGCTTTTGCCTGTGGGGTTCCCAGATACCTGGGAAAGTGTACCCATGCTGACCCAGGCAGCAACGTTCTTCTCTGCAGCAAACCTGTAGGGCTGCATTCTCTCCAGGGGAGGACTAATGGGGACACCCCAGTTGCAGACTACCCCCACTGTGCCCAGTCAGCTCTGTGGTCTCAATCATCTCTAAACCCCTCTTCCCACAGCCTCACCTGCAGCTACCCTCTGTCCCCCACTCCTAGCCTCCAGTCTTCCCAGCAAAGAGAACAAGTAGAACCACATTTTAGAAGAAATGTAGTTTTCTTTCCCCAGAAACCCCCCACCCCCACCCCACCCCGTTCACACGGCCCCGCTCAGGAATCTAATGGAGAGCCTGTCTGGTATCATCCTGCTGCTCAGACCCTGGGCCCCATGCTCTGCAGGCAGGGTGACCCTCAGCCCCCAGCTAGGGTGTGTGCTTTACCATGTCCCTGCCCTTCTTCTCCTACCCCATCCCACCCCTGCCACAGCCAGGCCACAGTGGTATGATACCCGGGCCAGATGACTCTCTGTCTTGCCCCTTCTCTCGAGGCATTCGTATGCAATATGAGCTGAGGATGTTAAAGAGTAACTAAAAAATAAACAGCCAAATGGGGCTTCACTCTTAGGACAGGAGCACAGGTATTTATTGCGTACCTAGGGTCAGTCATTCAACAGACATTTATTGAGGCTTTGATACTATATCAGGCCTCCATACTGGGAGAGAGAGAGAGAGAGAGAGAGAGAGAGAGAGAGAGAGAGAGAGAGAGAGAGAGAGAACACGAGAGAACAGACAGAATGACCTTTCAGTTTTACCTCTGTGTACCCAACATGGATAGGTGGGACAAAGGATGCAAAAAGAGCAGGACCATAGTCCTCAACCCTTAGACAACTGTGTTTGCATGTTTGTGTGTATCCATGGACCACTACAGTGAGAGCCTGTAGAGCTGTGTCTAAAGGCTGCTCTCTGCAATACCACTGACCTTTGTAGGGGCAGGACATTCTTTAGGGAGGAAGCCTTCTTCTGTACACTGTGAATGTTTAGCAATATCATTGGCCTCTCCCCAATAATACTGCCCAAAGATGTCTCCAGATATTGGCAAATACTCAAGAGCCCAAATTCCTCTGCTGTAGCTCCTTACCCTTCGTTCTCGTTCTCTCTCTCTCTCTCTCTCTCTCTCTCTCTCTCTCTCTCTCTCTCTCTTTTTGACAGGTTTCTCTGTAGCTTTGGAGCCTGTCCTGGAACTAGCTCTTGTAGCCCAGGCTGGTCTCGAACTCACAGAAATCCACCCGCCTTTGCTTCCCAAGTGCTGGGATTAAAGGAGTGTGCCACCACCGTCCAGCCTTTATTCTCTTGAAAGTCACTCTCTCAGATCAACTCTAAGAAGTGCCTGACACCCTGCTCACCCTGGGTTAACTTTCCCTCCTTCTGTACCTTCCACTGTATTGTGCTCAGGCTCTAGCAGCCGCAGTCTCCAAGAGTTCCCCAGGAAGCCAAGAACACAGCCCCCTTCCAAGAGTCAAGCAGAAATATTTCAAACCGATACTACATGCTGTTCTTATTTTGACTCACCCCCTGTTCTTTCTTCCATTCGTATTCAGGAAGAGGATTACAAATCCGAGACATCCTAAAAGATGAGGATACACTGACACTATTTCTCACAAGAAACATTGGCCTGTCTGACTCTGTTGCCCATCTTTTGATCAGCTCCCAAGTTCGTGTGGAACAGGTAGGTGAGGACCGTTGGAGAGGAGGGGAGGCACCAAGCCTGAGGAAGACTTCTTTTCCCTTTGGCTCCCATATTCAGACTCCATGGCTTATGCTGCATATGGTGGACAAGCCTGGGGGTCATTGAGTCAAGGAGCGTCCGATCCCAGGACTCTGAAACAGCTCTGGTACCTCTGGCACCATCAGACTCCCCAGGTTTTTGGAACTTGAAGGAAGGCAGAGAAATCACGAGACTGAGCCTACCCTGTAGAGTGGAGAAACCTTACCATTTAATAATCAAATCTTTAGGGACAGCTGTAGCTACTGCAGCAGTCTGGGCCAGACAGGCAAAGCCCCTTACTCAGGAGACTTATATCCCAGAGGAGGGTAGATGTAAACAGAAACGTCTGTTGTGTTTCCTGGATGTCAGGAGTCATTGTGTGAAGACAAAAGTACCCTTTACTCAGTAAAAAGCTGACCTCCAAGCATTTGAGGGAAGGGCTCCAGCTAAGATAAGAACTCTAAGTGTGTGCAAATGTGTGTGTGTGTGTGTGTGTGTGCATGTGTCTAGAGAAATGGCCTAGTGAATAAGAATACACACTGCTTTTCAGAGGACCTGTTGTGGTTTGAATAAGAATAGTCTTCACATAGACTCACATGTTTGAATGCTTAGTCACCAGAATGTGGAACTGTTTGAAAGGATTAGAAGGACTAGGTGTGGTCTTGTTGGAATACATGTGACCTTGTTGAAGGAAATGTGTCACAGTGGCTGAGATTTTATGTTCCAAAAGCTCATGCCAGGCCCAATCTCTGCCTGCCTGCCCACAGATCAGGATGTAGCTCTCAGCTCCTGCTCCAGTTCCGTGTGTGCCGCCATGTTCCTACCATGATGATAACGGACTAATCTCTGAAACTTTAAACAACCCCCCCAATTAAATGTTTTCCTTTATAAAAGTTTCCTTGGTCATGATGTCTCTGCACAGCAATGGAACGGTGTCTAAGACAGGACCCAGTGTGAATCTCAGCACCCATGTCAGGAGGCTCACAACCTCCTGTGGATCCAATGCACTCACATCTATTCACAGACAGATGCACACACCCGCCTATAATTAAAATAACTCTTAAAAGAAGAGCTGGGTAAAGAGAGGTGGTGCATGCCTTTAATCCCAGCACTCAGGAGGCAGATATAGGCAGATCTCTGTGAGTTCTAGGCCAGTCTAGCCTACAAAAGAGTTCCAGAACAGCTGGATCTGTTACATACAGAAACTCTGTCTCAAGACACAAACCAAAATAAAATAAACAAACAAGCAAAGAACTAAGTGGAATTCAGGTCTTGAGAGCCACTGGACAGGTTCTTGTCGTCCCGCGGTCATTAGCATCAGTGATGCAGGAGTACCTGTTAGAAACGCACCTGTCAGCTCAGCTGAGTCCTTAGTGTTAGGTATAGAGCTCAGCTGGCTGTGTTAGAAGCTTTCTGGGAGACTGACCAGCTCGAGTGTGCACTCTTGTCCTTGGCTGGACGTGACTCCAGGGGAGACCAAAACCTCAGCTGAGAATTTCAGAGCATGAGCCTGTCCTGAGATGAAGGTCTGCACAGGGCACTGCTGTCGGAGCCCAGAGGAGAGAGGAGACCTCCTCCCCACCTGGTGGGGACAGCTGCTGAAGGGGTTTTTAGATTGGTTCCCTGCATCACATGAAGGAGCCCACGCTTGCCTGCTTTCTAATGGTCCAGACCTTACAGTAATGCCTGGAGACAGACGAGCAGAGCAGAGTCTGCTCCTGATGAGGCTCAGAGAAGCAGACCTGGCTGCCTGGCACTGCCTGGCTTCTGTCTTCACTGCAGGGGAAGTGTCATCAGCAGTGATGGCTCATTTTTCCCGTTTGCTTTTTCCTCGGCTCATAAATCTCCAGTCCCGGCAATGCCTGTGACCGTTTCCAGTTGGTAATAAAAGGGAGGCAGAGATAAGGGTTGGAATTTAGGGGAAATTTCCTCCCACTTTGTACAGCCATGACCTTTGGAGTTCAAGTGGCTGCCCTTTGGGCACCAGGACAGAGGCTCTTCATGGACAAGGGGCCAGGGTCACCAGGCTCTAGGGGATGCTGCACTGGAGTAGCCAATGCTCTCAGATCAGCAAGTTCCACAACCCACCTCTCATGACAACGAAGCCAGTCAGGCCCCCACCCAGCTCCCAGGCCTCCTTGCTTCTATCTTCACACATAATGGCTTTTACCCCATCTAGTTCTGTGTGTTACCTTTAGTCAACGTGGCCATTAGTACTCGCAACCACAATGCCAATATGCCTTTTTGGTGTCCCCCATGGAAGCTACAATTGGTCATCCTTATTAATGGGGGACACCTTGTTCTTCACAATCAGTGGGTTTTCCTTCTGGCTCTTTCTTCTTGGCATATGCGCACAGCTCTGGAGGGCATCTCAACACCTTGTTCCATAGGTGGAGTTTTCCTGTCCTGCTGTCACTCTCAGATAAGCACACGAGGCTTATATTAATTATAAATGCTCAGCTGATAGCTCAGGCTTATTACTTACTAGCTCTTACATTTTAAGTTAACCCATATTCCTTATTTACACTCTGTCACATAGTGGTACCTTTATTAGCATGGCACATTCATGCTCCTTCTGGGTCTGGCTGGCAACTCCAGACTCCACCCTTTTTCCTCCCAGCATTCTCTCTGTGTCAGGCTGTCTCACCCATTCTCTTCTACCCAGCTATCGGCCAATCAGCTTCTTATTAACAGTGAGAGCAATATATATCTACAACATACAAAGATTGTTCCACAGCATTTCTTCCCATCTGGGGAAGTCATTTCATCATTCTGTCTCCATCTGCCATCTGCCCAACCTCAAAAATTCCTACACACACTTCAGGACCCAGTTCAGATGTTGCTTCCTCAATCCACATGCTCACAAGACTCATTTTTTTTTGTCCAATCCTCACTCTTCCTTACTCACCAAAGAGTTAGTAAGTGTAAGTGAGTATCTAAGAGCCTCAAGGCTCGGCCACACACTGTGGCATCAGAATCACTCTGAGCCTGTCTCCTCTCCTCACTCAAAAATATCCACTACATACGGTGGTTATAAAGAGAGAGTGAAAAAAGCTAATGAAAGTAAAGCACTTAGAATGTTGCCAGACCCAAAATAAATACTTAATAAACACCCAGTACTTTGTCATTTGTTTTGTGACAAGCTGCCATAGAACCTATGTTGACCTCAAGTTCTCTGTTAGCTGAGGATGACCTTGAAAGTCTGATCTTTCTGCCTCCACCTCCTGAGTGCTGGAATTATAGGCCAGACATGCACACCATGCCCTGTAAATTTTAGAAACTATCATGGGCTATCGTCTTGCTCTCTCTTCCCTACTTTCTCTCCCCTCCCCCTCTGTTTCTCTCTGTCTTTCTTCTATATTAGGTTTGAACCCAGAGTGCCACACAACTTCGTGGGTATTCTGTCACTGTGCTTTATCTCAGCCCTGACTGACGTTTCTGATTCTCCTTTGGTGGTCTAGCTTTGCTTTATTTGATCGTATACTTAAGCTATCAAAATGCCCATATTTCCAGCTAGTTAGGGAGCTCTTCAGAGGACGGAAGTGCCTGTATTACTCACCTCTAAAGCTCCGGTCACTATCCTGGTCCCTGAACACTAGGAGTCCAGTGAATGACGTTGAGAGAATTGAGTGAGGGGGAGCTTTGCGGCAACCCTATTTGTTAGCTGTTCTGTGTAGGGCATTTTTTAAAATTATTTATCAATGGAGGAGGGCCCAGCCTATTGTGGGTGTTGGGTTCTAAGAGAGCAGGCTGAGCGAGCCATGAAGAGCAAGTCAGTAAGCAGCATGGCCCTTGCATCAGTTCCTGCCTCCAGGTTCCAGCTCTGTTTGAACTCCTGTCCTGACTTCTTCTATAATGGACTGTGATGTGGAAGTGTAAGCCAAACAAATCCTTCCCTTTCCTCCCCAAGTCACTTTCATCACGGTGTTTTATCAAGCAGTAGTAACCCTAACTTAGACAGTCCCTGTCATATTGGCGTGTAAGAAAGTCTGTGGAGCGTTTTCTTCATTGCTGATTGATGTGGAAGGGCCCTGTCTACTGTGGGCAATGTCATCTTGGGCCGGTGGTCCTGGGGTGTATAGGAAAGCAAGCTGAACAAGCTATAGAACAAGCTAGTAAGTGGCACTGCTCCATGGCCTCTGCTTCATTTCCCCTCTCCAACTTCCTGCCTCGAGTTCCTGGCCTGACTTCCTCTCATGACGGACTGTAAACTATAAAATCAAATAAACCTTTCCCTCCCCAGGATGCTTTTGGTCATGGTTTCCTATCGCAACCGTTAAAAGCAAACTAAGACATGAGCTAATTCTTCTGTTTGTTGTTGTCTGGTCCCTGTTCCTTCAGTTCCCTCCTCGGAATGTGAGAGGATCAGACAAACAAACATAAGAGAAGGGTTTCAGCCTCTGGTTAGAGAGGATGGGATTTTACCCAGGGATCCGAAGTGAGGTGGGGCAAAGGCAGAATGATCTGTGGGGATGCCCCCACTACAGACCCTGAGACTGACTCTACAGCTGATCCACTATCAGCCTGCACCTCATGGAGGGACCAGTGTGGTCTCAACATTTCCACGGGAATAAGAGAGCCCATGTCTGTTCTGTCTGCCAGTGTGGAGATCTGTGTGACTGAAAGCCTCCTGGTGTCTTCAGGGCCCAGTCTTATGAATTTATTCATGGTACAGAGCCTGGAAGTCTAGGATGCTCGGGAACACTCCAGGCAACCAAGAGGCCCAGGCCAGGGTTGGGACCTCTTCTTTTCTGTCTGAGCCATGGAGGCCACCATAGCTGTGATGTTCCAAGTCATTGTCTGTGAGCTTCTAGGAGGTGTGGGATGTGGGCTGCCTAGGCCTAGGGCTGTGGTAAAATGCAGGTTATATATTTGATTCTGAATTTCAGATAAACATAAAGAAAAATTTCAGCATAATTATGCTCCCTTTGGGAATGATTTGAGACAAACAAAAAGTTATTTGTTCTTTATTTGAAATTCAAATTAATTTTATCTGTGCCGGGTAAGGTGGCTTACTCCTGTAATGTCAGGATACTGAAATAGAAAAATTGCCTAGGCTACAGAGTGAGTTCAGGTCAGCCTGGGTTAGAGCGAGACTCTGCCTCAAATAATCAAGCAAATAAAAAGCAATAACAAAACCAAACTGAGCTGGGCATCTGATATTCTTACGCGGTAAATCTAGTGAGGAGAGGAAGCTGGCCAAGGTCGTTATAAATGTGTTTTCACCGCTCCTCCACTTCCGCCACTGGGAGACGGTCTCGATGGCACTTTAGCATCCCTTTCAAAGTGATCTCTCGATTTGGAAAAGTTTTCTCATAAAGCGAGGTTTGAGGGAGGGTTTGGATTTTTATTACCGCTGTTACAAATGATCACAGACTTAAAGGCTTAGGACAGCACAGTTTTATTATCTTATGATTCTCGAGGTCAGAAGTCTGAATGTCAAGGGGCCATTAAGTCACATTTTCTACCGGGCTGTCTGAAGGAAAGCCTGTTTTCTCACCCTGCCCATCTTCTACAGATAGCGCACATTCCTTAGATGAGGTCCCCTCCACTTGCAAGACGAGAAGTGGCCTGTCAAGGCTTTCTCCCGCCCGCCATAGCACTCTGGTCCTGTTTCTTCTGCCTTCTCACACTTCCAAGTCCCTGTGTGACGTTAAACCCACCCGGAGGATTCAAATAATCTCTGTGTCTTTTTGTTTTGTTTTTGATTTTTTCAAGACAGGGTTTCTCTGTGTAGCCCTGGTTGTCCTGGAACTCTGTAGACCAGGTTGGCCTCGAATTCAAGGATTAGGCTGCCTTTGCCTTCCAAGTGCTGAGATTAAAGGCGCGTGCCACCATGGCCTGGCTAGTCTGTGTGTTTTAAACCAACTAGCCAGCAGACATATCTGCCCTTCCTATTTGTCGTGAAATGTGATTGGCCTGTGGGTCGGGATGCGGCATCTTTGCTCAGGAGGGTGGTAATATTTCCCTACAAGGAGTTTCCCAGCATCTTTTCTCCTCCCTACAGTTTGCCTATGGAGTCCCAGACTTGGAACTGAAGAACATTGCCTGCAGTGAGGCCCTCTTGCAGCGTTTCATCATCTTCAGCCAGCGTTGGGGGGCACAGACCGTGCGGGATGCCCTGTGCCCCCTCTCCCAGATGACTCTGCAGTGGATGGAAGACACTCTGTATGCCAACGTGGACTTCTTCAAACTCTTCCGTGTGGTAAGAAAAGGGTTACGTGCTCCCAACTTGTAGAGGATTCTGGGAGCAAGCAGGCCACCGGGGAACTGGCACTGGAGAAGGTGTGAGCTTGACGCTATGACAAACCTTGGGGATGCTCCAAAATCCTAGCACCCAAGAGAAAACAACCGTCCTTCTAGAACAGTAGCAAGGGGAAGGAGATAAGTTCACTTTTGTTGGAGGGTGTTGGTTCATCTCCCAGTCATTCAGACCCAAATAACCACTCAGAAACTATGTTGTTGCAATACTGTTTGGCCAATGGTGTAAGCATATTACTAGCTAGCTCTTGTGGTGCCCATTTGTAGACGGAGGCTGTTCATTCGTTCCTGGCCACCCTGGCCAGAATTAATAATATTCACATAGAAACTGTATGAATTGCAACACGGCTTGGCCAATGACTCTAGTGTATTCCTAGCAAGCTCCTACATCTTAAATTAACCCATTCCTATTATTTTATATTTTACCATGAGGCTCATGGCCTACCAGCAAGATTCCAGCTAACAGCTCGCATCTTTCTCGTCTGGCAGCTACCTGGTTTCTCTCTGACTCCACCTACTCTCTATATATATCTTTTCCAGCCTTGCTATATTCTGTTAAGCCATTGGCTGAAAGCAGCTTCTTTATTATCCAGTGGCAGTAAAGCATATTTACAGTATACAGATATATATCCCACATTGGTTCACCCCTCAGCATGCGATGTGGGAGGTGTCTGTCCAGCTGTGAAGCATGTTCTCCATCTCCTGTAGACCAGGGAATTCCTTGCCCATGGTTACAGACAAGACACTGACTTCACCCTGGTCCTCATGTTCATGTGTACAACAAGGATGTTGCTTCCAAGGGTTTCTAGACACAGTGACATGGCATTGTCATCTGCAGGTGTATTGGAGGTCCTTCATAGCTGTCTTGGAGAACCTGCCCCCCGTGAGCCACAGGTTGGACACATCTTATGTCTAAAATAATAGGAAAAGATAGAGAAAAAAAACTGTGCAAAGCATTCATAAATGTCAGCGAATGGGTGGGTCGACTTCCTTCCTATGGACCTGTACTTGCCCCCACAGATGCTCTTTGTAGATAGAAAAAAAAAAATAGGAAATTTGTAATCTTGACATTTTGGAAAGACTGGATCACTAAACCCAGATTTCTGCTCTAGAACTGTAGTCCAGACTCCCAGAGCCCATGAGGGTCTCCTCCTCCCTTGCTGGAAGGATGTGGTGGGGCACAGAGGGGTCAAACTTTAGGATGCATGATGTCATCAAAGGTTGCTGAAACATGCAAGTCCAAGCCTCCAGTCTTGCTGGTAGGGAGCTGCATCATTGCTCAGGAGATTTTGATGGGGGTCCCCAGAGGCCACACTTTTAGGAATATTCATTAGAGTCCTTTGGAAAAGATGGACTGCTTTTAGCGCCTAATTATGTATTTCTTTTGGCCTATATTTTAATTTCTGGAACTGTGCCATGAGGAATGTGAATCACTAAGTTTATTTTTGAGATATTCTGGAATTAGTTATTGATTTCAGAGTTCACATTTTGTCTGTCTTTATGGTGGCTTTCTCAAATCCCATTAAAGTCTCTCTCTCTCTCTCTCTCTCTCTCTCTCTCTCTCTCTCTCTTTCTCACTCCTCACTCTCTCTCTCTCTGTCTCTCTTGTTCTTGGTCTCTCTTGTTCTCAGCTTGTCTTTTAGATTGAGACAGGGTTGTTGCCAAGTTGATAAGAGTACTTGCCTTCCATGCACAAAGCCAGGACTGGATCCTTAGCACATGTAAACATCTGTAATCCCAGCACTCTGGAGGTGGGAGCAGGAATTCCAAATGTCCATAGTCATCTTCAGCTAGCCTAGGATGCAAGAGACCTTGTCTTGGGGTCGGGGGGCGGGATACACAGAAAAGGGAAGAAAGAAAGGAGAAGAAAAAAAGCCAGATGAATTATCTACAATGAGTCATGATATAGGAAGTTCTTCTGTTTATGTGTTGCTTTCATTGGTTAATGAATAAAGAAACTGCCTTGGCCTTTTGATAGGGCAGAACTTAGGTAGGTGGGGGGGGGGAGATAACTGAATGCTGGGAGGAAGAAAGCAGAGACAGAGAGAGCCACCATGGAGCCACCAGAGTCAGACATTCTGAATCTTTCCTGGTAAGCCACTGCCCTGTGGCAACATACAGATTAATAGAACTGGGTTAGATCAAGATGTGTGAGTTAGCCAACAAGAGGCTAGAGCAAATGGGCCAAGCAGTGTTTTAATTAATACAATTTCTGTGTGGTTATTTTGGGGCTAAGCTAGCCAGATGTCTGGGATGAACAAGCGGGCCCTTCCTGTAACAGAGTTAAAATAAAATAGGCCTTATTGTTTCTGGCAGAGTTTATTTTGAGTTTCCCTTGGATGTTATTCTGTAATTTTCCCAGCTCATTGAGGGTGGGTCTCCAAAGTACATAAAAGGTGTCAGGACCCAAAGAGTTATCACAAAATGTCTAGGATCCCACACTGTGGGGAGAATTAAGAGCCTGTGGCCTGAACATCTCTGTCCTACAGCAGACTACAAGGCAACACTTGTTCTACGCTGGGGTGTGGTCTTCAATTCAGCTCGTCCTGGGTACAGCCAGATAAGATTTTGCATCTGGTTAAAATTATCCTTTAGTGACTAGACCTTCTGTTAGTTCTGCATTACCGTAACACGTACCTCAATCACACAGAGAAAGGGTTCCCCCTTGGCTCACAGTTTCAGAGACTCCAGTCTGTTGCTAATGGACCTCATCACTTTGGTCCTGTATTGAGGCCGTTTATTGCAGCAGAACACACGTTGTAACAACCCACTCATTTCTTGGCCAGGAAGCACAGGAGAACACGGGGAAGGGCTTGGGGTTCCCACTCTCCCCTTCCATGCCAGACCTCCCAGTAGCCTAAAGACCTCCCGCTAGGCCCTGTCCCTCCCACTAGTGTCAAGATGGAGACCATGCCTTTAACAGACGGGCCTTTGTGTGACACTCAAGATGCAAGCTGTAATTGACCCCAAGCTGGGGCCACTGACCTGAGTGTTTACTTATCAAACGAGAAAGACCAGGAAGTCTTCATTCTGCCCTATATTAAGTTTGGAAATGAGAAGTTTCACCAGTTTCCCTCACTGACTCAGATGGACCCAAGGGACCCGTTTACCCTCTGCCCATGGCTGCAACAGGTACCTACAGGGGACAGGCGCTGGGCTGAGGCTACGGTGCCAACATTGAGCCTCCTATTCTTGACCCACAAACAACCCAACAAACCTATTCATGGCCGCTCATCTTAGAAAGCCCAGCTATGAAGTATTTGCCCCTGAGAACAGCAGTCCTTGGCCTAGCTGTACGTTGAACCACTGGGAAGGCTTCAACAGCTACACATGTGGTTCAGTTGTAGAGTTCTCAGCTGACATGCCTAATTAGGCCCCTGGTTTGATTCCCAGCATGGCATAAAACTGGCCATGGTAGGGTACACCAATAATCCCAGTGTTCGGGGAGGTGAAGGTAAGAGGGTTAGAGGTCTAAGGTCACCCTTGGCTACGTGAGGTGTTTAAGGCCTGCCTAGACTAAAGGCAACCATCTCAAACTAGCCCCCGACTCCGAGCCCAGAGATCCTGAGTCAGTTAGCACAGGGTACAACCTGCATGCTTCAGTATTTTCCAGAGCTTCCCAGATAATTCCAAAGTCTGGCCAGGGTCAAAAATTATTAACCTTGAACAAAAGAGTTTGACTTTACAATCTCGGTTTCTGTAGACCAAACAGTAATCCTCGTACCCCAAACACCTCTGGGTTTCAGGAACAGAGCGCTGTAGAGATGTTCCGTCTGCTCTTTCTCTTAAAGAGAGCTGCAGAGGCCAAAGGAGCACACCCAAGTGGGCAGCATCAGGCCGCCTCAAAGACCTCCTTGCTCACTGGCCGCCGTTCTCCTCATCCCTGCTCTGGCCCTAGTGAGGAATGAACTGACTGAAACAGAGCACGTGACCTCCTAGCAGAGAGCAAACACCTCGGTAGTCATCTGGTGCCCTTGAAGTGTGCCTTTCCCGGGACAAATGACCAGGGCAGCTAAACATTAAAAGCAAATAAATTACTAATAAAAAACTTAAAAGAAATAGCAAGCATTAAATGAGATTTGGCTTTCATTGCTTCCTGTACCCATCCTGGGAGTGGTTTTAGGAAAATGATCCCCAGGCAGGCACAGGGTGGCCTGGGCAGCCCCCAGCGGCCCCCTGGAGGAGCATGGCTAGCCTCTGTGGCCTGGCTGTTATTGCAGCTGGTTGGCGCCCGGCCACTGTCGTTCTGGCGTGGGAGTGCTGGGCCGGCCCCTTTGCTGGCCTGTTTCTTGTGCACACGTAGCCCTTATATAAATAAGGTTTTATTAAATGCCAAGTCAGTTCTCATTAACAAAGAAAGAGGAAAAATTTCAGTAAACCACTGTGAAGGCACCTGCCCCTGCTGGGTACAGAGCAAGGGTGGGGGAGGGTGGGAGCAACCTCCAGACCTGGGAATCTGCGGAGCCAAGGGAACCTAGTGGGAGTTAGCACCAACTGGGACCAGCTGTGTTTTTCCTCTGTCCTTTGGAGGTCAGAACTAAATGTTGTCATCTTCAAATAATTCGAATGCAGTTCTCCACCCGACCCACTCCCAGAGTCTCTCTCTCTCTCTCTCTCTCTCTCTCTCTCTCACACACACACACACACACACACACACAGTTTGCACACGTTCTCTTTCATGAACCCATGTACGCACACATGGCTGGTGACCTAGGTGGGCGAGGAAGCACACAACAAATCAGGGGGTTGGATTTTCTCCAAGGTGTAGCAGCCTCTCTAGGTTTCACCCCCAACTCCGAAGCCTGAAGACTTTCTTCATCTTCACCTGGGGCTTTTTCAGGCTAACAGCTGGCAACTTGAAACCCAAAAGCTCAGAGCTGAGCCGGGCCCAGGGCATCGTTACTGCCAGCATACCTGAAATGTTCGCACCTCATTAAAAAAAAAAAAAAAAAAAAAAAACCTCCCGCGTCACTTTAGTACTTCAGTCAGTTTCGGGTGAGGGGTTGGGTGCTTTCCCATCTGATCTGGCCCAGGTTGCGCATGCCCCTTCCGTCTCTCCTACATTCATCCCGTTTTCTGGCCCCCAACCCCCAGCCTTCCTTTCTCTCCCGCTCTGATGCGCTGCTTTGAAATCTTGCTGAGAAGCAAGTCTGTCCCGGCAGCTTTGAATGTTTATTTGTGGAACTGAGGTGGGCACTAAGACCTGCCATTCGGCTGGCGGGCCGGGAAGTCTGAGTTTCCTCCCTTCCCCCTTCTCCATGGCTGTGTGCGGAGGAGGAAAGCTGGCTTTGGGGTTCACAGTTTCCCCTCTGTAAATGTTCCTGCTGTAGCACAGTTTGGCTTTTTCTCCCCTCTCCCTCGTCCTCCCTGCCGCTGTGACTTTTCTGACTCCATTGTACTCGCGTCCCTGTGACTGTGTCCTGGCTGAACACTACGTTCCTGAGAAGAAAAGACCCAGTCTTGGGGGTCCTGACCACATGCTCCTGTCGGTGTCCGCTTCACTCTTGGCTCTGCTCGCTGAATTCCTGAGTCACCGGGAATAAACAGGGGTGGACTGCCTAGCCCCTGGTGAGAGCTGGCCCTGCTTTCTGCTCCCTGGGGTCACTGGCTGCAGTTTGTTAAATTTCAACTAAGTGTTCCAATTTTCAAGTGGCTTTTTGCTACCTGCAATTCTCTGAGAAAACCCCATGTCTCCTGGGTTTTACAGTAACGTCTCATTGAGTGACTTTACCTCCATGATCCCCTCCACACACTGCTGTGTTCCTATAACTGTCTACTATTTTAGGAAGAAAGAAATCGAAGCACAGTGCAGGCAACTGTGGGGGGGAGGGGGTGGTGGCAGGCAGAAACAAAACTCATCCAGAAATGGGGTTTTAAAACCATGAAGTCACACTAGGTGTATCTGGTTTACAGCGTTTGTCTACATCTACCAAATCAGTGGTTATTGGGGAGTCCCCTCGGCAAACAGATTTCAATAGAGAAGAACAGAGGCTTTTTTGCTTTTTTTTAAACACACACACACACACACACACACACACACACACACACGGCTGATTGTTTCATCACTGCTCTGTCTTGATTTCTTCTAGGCTCCAGCTGTATACAGTAGGCTAGAACTTGTTTTCTTGACAGGCCAGATGCAACTTTATCGATTGAGGAAGAAAGAATTCGTGACTGGTCAAAGATAAAGTGACCCGGGACAGAAGCCAGCCCCTGGGAAGGGTGCTAGTTCAGACGACGGGCCTGGCGTCCCTGCCTGTGTTCAGTCATTATAGGTCATGTACTCGCAATATGTGTTACCCACATGTTAGATAACAGGTTTTCTCCAGTGTAGATTGACTCTCAGGAGTTTGGCTCCTGATACTTCATCGTTCTGCACAGAAGAGACTCTGAACTGTTTTTATGGATTAGGATCGTGTTTGGGAATCTGAGACCAGCTCTAAGCCTTTCCCTAGGGAATGTAAGCTCCCACAGATGAAGGCGTGGGGACTCATGGAGCCACTGAAGCCAGACCCCAGGTTAAAATGTCTTCCTACCTACCACTAATACAAAAATACCCCCAATGGGTCTCATATGCAAAACAAAGGTGATGTTGTTCCCAAGAGTTAAAGGCATGCTAAAATTTGAAATGGGAACATGGAAGACAGAAGTCTGTTTCTCCCAGAAGCACTTACATGGATGCATATGCACACCGAATCTATTACACACCGGCCAAGATCCCTCAGGACAGTGACAGGACTACCCGACATGCACGCGTCACGGCTCAGACTGGGCAGACACCGAGGGTAGTGACACTGTCTGTTTGGGCACAGGAGGGACTTACAGTTAAAACCCAGCTGCACGAGGCAGAAAACTCACTTCCATTTTACAAAATTAGAATGCCAACAGAATTCAGTCATAAGGTAGACCCCATATCAGGAGTGACAGATAGATAATCCCAGCAGATGTGACCCTTCCATCTGGGGTCCAGGACAGTTTTTACCTGTGTCATGAGCATCTCAGCACCAAGGCAGCCTCCCTCTGGCTGACTCCCAGGACCCTGCCCTGTTGCCTGCAGCCTGGCCTCAGCCCCAGCCAGGTGTGTCTCTCTCCTGGGTAGAGGCATGGTTGTAAAAAGCTATGCTGGTCACTGGCATTTGACCTTGGCTCTTTTCAGAATGCCTCAGCATTGGCTCTTGACTGTGGCAACCTGCTGGCACACACAAGCATCCTCTAGTGGCCCAGAGACTGATTTCTGGCTATGGGTTGACACCCAACTTGCTGTTGTTTATAGAGAACCCTTTCTTATTCATGTAGGTTGGATGAAATTTGTATTAGAGAAAAATTAGGAAATATACTCTGAAACCAAACACATTTTGCTTATACCACAGTGAAGTCATGGGCTGCGGAGCTAGGTCAGTCAGTGATGTGTTTAGCCCACAAATATGAAGGCTTTTGTGTTCTATACCTAGAACCTGTGTAAAAGAGCCAGATATGATGATGCATGCTTATAAATCCCTGCACTAGGGAGACAGAGAAAAGTGTATTCCTAGGGCTCCCTGGCCAGACAGCTTAGCATACTTAGCAAGCTCCAAACCGGTTCAAGACCCTGTCTCAAATTCTAAAATTAATTAATTAACTAATTAATTAATGAAAGGGTGCCTGAGGAATGACCCCTGAGGTTGTGCTCTGGCCTGTACATACATACATGCATGCACACACACACAGAATGGGAAGGTGGCAGAAGATAATACAATCTGCTCCACAGTGGTCCCTCCGCTCCTTCCTCTGACTCCAAAGGAAGCTCTGTCTCACAAAATGACCTTTCACGGCCCCCTGGGTTCCAAGCTCAGCTCTGCTTTCCTCAGAAACAGACACTAGGATAGAAGTCAGAAGTCATCAGGAGGGGACGAGGCCTAGTTTCTGATGTGTAACGACGAAGTTCCCTAACTTGTCTGTTCGCGTACCCCAGAGCCCACCCTCTGCCTCAGACCTTTAGACACCATTCCTTCCAGTGCCGGGAGACGGCACGTCTGGATGACCTCTCCCAGTAGAGACAGTTTGGCATGTCCCCCACCCTCCTGTGACTGAGTCCGAATTCTCCACTCATGACGCATTTCCTAGCACGCAGGGCGCCTCTCCTGGTTGCCCCCTTAGCACCAAAGCAGCTTCCTCTCTTTTTATCCCATGCTTAACAACTGTCAGGCTGCAACAAACACGCTTTAAATCCACAGTCTTCCAGTTGCCCAGCAACAACTTCCCTCCCGGATAAATCTGGGCTTCCTGTTGCAGCTGCTGGGAAAGGAACCTAACAGCCTGGGGCTGTCTGTCCATGGCTTCACTTGCCCTTAGCTTCTGGTCTAGATGCTTTCAAGACAGGCTACCCACCCCTAACTTCAGAATCGTTCGGTGGCTCCCAGAAACCATGTTATTCTCATAACGGCATTTTTTTAATCTGATGCTACCTAACTACTCGTGTGTTGAGTATATCTTCAACTTAGAGATGAATATTGTTTCCAGATTGGCTCCTTTGGGTTAGGAAAACCCCATCAACCATGTGCTGGTGGAGTTACTGCTACTGAGTCAATAAATATCATCAGCATGTTTAGGGAGCTGATAATGCTTTTATTTTACACTGGTACACAGATTGCATATTCTAAGGGAAAGGAATGTATTTTGTCCTCCTAGAATCTTTTGTTTAAATAGAGATTTATTTATTTATGTATACAGTGTTTTGCCTACATGTAGGCCTGTAGGCCAGAAGAGGGGACCAGATCTCATTACAGATGGTTGTGAGCCACCATGTGGTTGCTGAGAATTGAACTCAGGACCTTTGGAAGGGTAGTGTTCTTAACTGCTGAGCCACCTCTCCTGCCCCTGTCCTCCTAGAATCTTTTTTAAAAAATATTTATTTTTATATTTTATGTACATTGGTGTTTTTGCCACAGTGTTGGGTCTCCTGGAACTAGAATTGCGGACAGTTAACTGTGAGCTGTCATGTGAGAATTGAACCCGGGTCCTCTGGAAGAGGAATCAGTGCTCTTAACCACTGAACCATCTCTCCAGCCCCTGTCTGCCTAGTATCTTAACAGAGAGGTCTCAGGAGCCCTGATGAGGACCTTATATCGCTTAAGTAAGGGTTCACTGATCAGGGACCACAATTAACAAAGACACGCACTGCCACAAACCCTATCTGCATAACCAGTCTTCCTTAAGAAGTCTAATTTGGCCTTGACCTCAATTTATCAGTCCCAAACTCAATTATGACATGAAGTTATTTGTTATTGAAAATATTAAGAGAACTTGGTGATACAGGAGTCTGGGATGTGTGGCATAGTATTATTTGCCATTTTGGTTCCTGACCCGTTTTCCTAGAAACGTTTCCACACTTCCATTCAAATAAAGTTGCAGCCTCTTCTGGCTCTTTTGGCAGGAACAGGTCTTACGAATTGGGATTGATAATGGGAAAAGAATTCAAGGAAGAAGTGAGCCCTGGGGAAATTATTTTATAATTTATAGCAACATCAATTAAAAAGTTGGTGAACAGATACAGAGTGGGGCTGCCTGGGAGCCAGGCATCATTCTGAGATGTAAATGCTTCTCCAAAACACAAGTTCCTTGTTATTTATCATCCCTATAGAAAAGAACTAGGAAAGAAAACACAGCTAGGACACCATGCGCACTAGGGCTTAGCAAATGTGAGGTAGATATTATCCAATTATTAGCAAGATCAAAAAAGAAAGTGTTGACCAGATACACACACACACACACACACACACACACACACACACACAAATGCATCTCATGCCCTGGCCCCAGGCATCTTCTCCCCCAGATTCCTACTCTTGTTTTTATCTGGCTAGCGATCCAGGCTGACTCTCCGAGTCTGGCTTTGCATTCCTCGCTCCACCTGGAATCCCAGGCTCCCCACACCCTTCAGTGCACAGATACCTCCTGCATCCCCACAATCACTGCACCCCTTTATCAGCTCAAGTGTCACTTTCCCAGCCACCAGTAGTGGAAGCGATTGCTCCTTCCCTGGCAGAGACATCATGCCTGGAACCTAAAACCCAGGAGATTCTGTCCTGCAAGAATCTCCACTGCAAGATTAGTTTACTGTGTTCATTAATGCAACACGTATCCTTGGGTCATGTGTACCCGAGCTGAAGATGTAGAACTAAAGCCTGTTGCTACGTTTAAGGAGTTCATCATCTAGGCCAGTGGCTGGTTCTCAGCCCTCTTGATGCTGCGACCCTTTAATGCAGCCCCTCCTTAATGCAGCCGTGGTGACCCCAGCCATAACATTATTTCCGTTGCTACTTCATCGCTGTCATTTTGCCACTGTAATGAATCCATAATGTAAATATCTGATGTGTAGGAGATCTGATGTGTGACCTCCCAAGGCGGGGTCATGCCCCGCAGGTTGCAGACCACTGATCTAATGGAAAGGCAGATACATTAGAAATAATGGAAGACAGCTGGGTGTGGTGGTGCACGCCTTTAATCGCAGCACTCGGGAGGCAGAGGCAGGGGAGCCTGGTCTACGTAGTGAGTCCCATGACAGTCAGGGCTATATAGACCTTGTCTTAAGAAAATAAAAACCTCAATGATGATGATGATGATGATGATGATGATGATGATGATGATGATGATGATGATGATAAAGTGTGTCCCTTCTTATCTCTCATGGTTTTTAGGAGAGAAGATGGACAAGATTAGTGACAGGATTTGTTGACATGTGACTTGACCTATTCACATCCTTACTCCCTTTCTACCCACTAAACTCGACCCCATCAGCCCATTGCAAAAACAGGGACTAAAGTGACTTGCCCAGCATCTGTTACCATCAAAACTATTTATAAGCAATTTGAAAAGAAGTCCCAGCAAGATGGGTGTCTCATCCCAGTGGTCAGAGCAGAGCAGAAAAAGCCTGCCTCCCGTGGGAAGAAAGGCAAGGATACAGGGCAGAGATAAGAACTCAATGGTTCACGTTTAACTACCTGCTTCTCAACTCTTGATGCAAGCCAGACCAGTCCAACCATCATTCAGGAGACCCACCCTACAAAATGAATGCGCTGAGGCTCTTGGCTGGTGATGTACACATACCTGAAGGAGGATGCAATTCAAGCTTTTTTGGGGCCTCTCTCTAGGCCGCTCAAGGTGCTCCCTTGAACTTGAAACCCATTGTCTTAACATTTAGAACTCAGTCCTGAAAGACTGTTCAGGCTGTCCGTGAGTCAATTCCATTCTGAAGCCTTGGCGAATAAGGTCAACCAGGACTTGAACTTGGTGATCGAGGGGTTTGCTTCAGGCTCTAAGACTCTCCAGCAACGAAACTGAGGACTTTAGTGTCCCCAGTCAAGGTGGAAAATACTGAAACTGTTCTGAGCTGTCCCACGGGCAAGCCCTAGCCAGATGTGGCTCTCAGCTAGAGAACTTGACCGGGAAACTTCTCACTCGTGTGCACTAGCTTTGTAAGAAAAGTGGTGGAATTGGTGGAATCTTCCATGAGAGAGTATTTGTGAACAGAGGAAGGGTGACAACCTGCCTAGAAAGGTCACAAAGGGGACAGACGTAAGTGGTGAAGAAAACCTGGCAGGGCCTGCAGAGTCTGGAGGTGAACAGATGTGTGCCCTCCACACTGCCTGTCTTCACACTCCACCGGCTATGCTGGTTTGCCTCCTCTGGGAGCCCTGTTTGGTGTCATTAAAACAGCAATCAGAGTCACTTTGGTGTATTTGCTGTCTCCAGGAGACTATTTGTGATTGACTAGCTCAGCAGGGAAACTTGGAATAGGAGCTTGGATAAAAGAATTTTGTTTCTGAAGACAATCTTGCAGAAGTACAATTAGAGAGGGGGAAAAAATGGCTTACCAGTATGCACAAAATCAGATAGCGTGTGTATGTGTGTGTGTGTGTGTGTGTACGTATAGATGTGTCTGTGTGCACATACGTGTATAGCTGGAGGCTGACATCACATGTCTTCCCCAGCTGCTCTTCGTCTTGTGTTTGGAGACACGCCTCTCTGAATTTGTCTGCACTGGCTGTGCAGCAAGTCCCGAGGATTCCCCTGTATCTAGCTCCCCAGCCCTGGGGTTACAAGTCTGTGTCATCAAGCCAGGATTTTATGTGGGTGCTGGGGATCAGACTCATGTCCTCATGCTCGTGTGACTGACTAAGCCATTTCCTCAATGCTGTAACTACATTAAAAACATTTTTTTTCTGTTGATTCCAGCTTCCCACACTCCTAGACAGTAGTTCTCAAGGTATCAACTTGCGACTTTGGGCAGGAGTATTATCTGATGTGTCACCAAGATTGCAGAAGGTAAGCGGCCCGATGTCATTAACTATAGTTTTTATTATGCCTTTTTTAAAAAAATATTTATTTATTTATTATGTATGCCTGTATGCCAGAAGAGCACACCAGATCTCATTATAGATTGCTGTGAGCCACCGTGTGGTTGCTGGGAATTGAACCTGAGTCCTCTGGAAGAGCAGCCAGTGCTCTTAACCTCTGAGCCATCTCTCCAGCCCTTATCATGCCTTTACACCGTTTCAATCACACTTATACAAGGACTTTAATCGTACCTCTCACCTGTTAAGGAGAAACTCATTTATTCTTCCAGTCTAGCAACTTAAAGGCATCTTGTCGTCTTCCAAACCATCTGTGCTCCTAGGTAGGAGGCAAAAAGAAAATGACAATAATAATAATAACAACAACAACAACCATCTTTGTGATGCTACATTAAGACCTAAGGATCTCCGGAACCAACAGCTTGTCTGCAGTAGCATGGCTCGTTGTGGACTGGTAAATGCATTATAGGGCTTCCTAGGGCCTGCAACAATAGCAAATGCGTATATGGTGCTAACGGTTACAATTCTCAGTGCTTTACCTCCATGGAGTCACCTCACCCCTGCAGGGTGACTTTTTTCTGTTGTCTTATGAAATATTTACACAATTGGATCAACATCTGCTTATGTAAGACTTCTCAAATACAGAAATTGCTTCCTCCACTTAAGAGCTGGTTGATAATGGAGAAAGGGAGAGAACAGACAGCCACGGCCACGAGCCCTTTTGAATACACAGCCAACCAAGATGAGAAGCACGAAACAGCCAACTCTCTTGAAGTGCGATGAGTTTTTATGGAAGGTGAAGCGAAATGGAAAATGTGATTTTCCCTGGGCTTTTCCCAGCCACCATAGGCTCAGCCAACTTGGAAAATAACATGCTTGGAGTCTGTATTTATAAAATTAAGCTCAGTCGGGGCAAAGCAGGAGCCCTGCTTGGCAGGCAGAGCGAGAGAAGGGCCCGTGGTCCTGCTGGCCACCTGCTGCAGCGCGGAGTCTCCGGCATATTTCTCCTCACAGCATTTTAAGAACTCAAGTCCGTACGACGGCGGTGAAGTCGACAGAGAATGTAAATACCTTCCTGAAGCAGATCAACACTTTGAATTCTGTGTGGGCCTCCCGGAATATTTTCTGCCTGTTTAGATAAGAGGTCTGAGCGCTTGTGAACCAGGTTAAAGCAGATGGCCCGGCTTACATTAACTGATATCAGACCGCTTGACCCCCAACGCAGCCCTTCATTTCTGAGTGCTTTGATTAAATGAGCGACATAATAACAATAATGACCCCTTCTGGTCATAAGACCCGCGGTTGCTGAAGCGGTTTAAGGCTCTGACTTTCTCACTGAGGCATAGACGGTGATTATAAACGTGACTCACTGTGTGGATTCCACACGGTGCTCATCAGTTTCGGAAAGCAAGTGTTGGCATGTGTACAAAGAGAGAGAGAGCACGGGTCGACATCGCTGACAGAAGTGGGAGAATGTTTTCCGTCACGCCTGGCTGGATCCTATTTTTTTTTTTTATTTCCAAGTTCCTTAGAACGTGAATAGTAAGGTGTGGTTAGGGAATAAACACAGCATTGTTTTTATTTTATATTTTCCCTAAAATAAAGCCAAGTGGCCTCATGGGACCAAGTCACTGGGACCTTTTGCCCGTGTCTCTCCGTCTAGTCCTCAGCATCACAGATCTACCTTTTCAGGATGAAGCCGTGGGTACGATGACACCGTAGAAAGGGCAAGGGACACCAGGCCCCTCTTAGTTGACACAGAATTTGGAACTTTCTTCCATAAGGGAGACATTTTCTGTTCTTTGCTTAAGACTCTTTTGTTTGTTTGCTTTGTTTTTGTTTTTGTTTTCCGAGACACGTTTTCTCTGCGTGGCCCTGGCTGTCCTGGAACTCAATTCCTAGAACAGGCTGGCTCCCAAGTGTTGGAATTAATGGCGTGCACCACCACACCCAGCTCTTTGCTTGAATCTTAAAACATACTCTCTCACACACACATACACAAGCACACATGCACACGACAGGAGGGTGAAGATGCGGGGAGAACAAGCCACACTGTTCAGTTGAATGGAAGAGCTCACATGTGATAAAATAAACTTAGTAAGATGTTTTGAGGAGTTGAAGAAGTGGCTCAGTGGTCAAGAGCACTGGCTGCTCTCGCAGAGGACTCGAGATCAGTTCCCAGCATCCACGTAGCTGAAACGAGCTTCACACAGTAGTTCCCGGTCATCTGTGACCCCAGCTCCAGGAGACTCAACACGGCCTTCTAGTCTCTGCGGTCATCTGCATGCACACGACATACAGACACAGACACAGACATACACATACACACAAGGAAAAATAAATCTTAAAAAAATTTACAAATATAGAACACCAAATTCTAAACTTTTGGTCACAGGAATTTGCCATGGCCTTTCATTTCCAGAAACAAAGGTTTCTCTATTATTTTATTTTCCAGGGTTTTTTTCCCCCAGCATTTCCATCTTGATGGGATAACAACTAACTTATGCTGATATCGTCTCTGCATTTTCCCCAAGGACACAATTCCAAGAAACCCAAACAAAGGAAAGCAGACATATTAATATATTTTGTGTTCATGTTTGTCCCCAGATAAATGACAACACATTTTGTTTTCTGCAGGCAGATTAAGAATTGCTGAGAATATATATGTTTCCTTTAAATGTGGAAATCAAACACACACATGAGGAAGCTTTGGTTCTGTCTGTTTTAAGATTACTCAGAGTCGGGGCTGCAGAGAAGGGTCAGCATTCAAGAGCACTGGCTGTTCGTTCAGAGGACCCAGGTTCAATTCCCATCACCTGCGTAGCAGCTCACAACTTTCTGTAACTCTAGTTCCAGGGGATCTAATACCTTCACACAGACAAACATGCAGGCAAAACACCAATGGATAAAATAAAATAAAAATTAAAACAAAACCCCTACCAATGTACATGAAATAAAATACAATTTTTTTTTAAAAAAAATATTATTCAAAGTCTTTCCCTTTTCCTAGTTTATTCACCGGCCAAGTGTTCAAGACTTGCTATGGGTAACCAGACCTGTCCTACAGAACAGTGGTCCTGAGACCTTCACCCAGCTGATGAGCATCCTGTCTGACCTCCTGTGTGGCTACCCAGAAGGAGGAGGCTCTCGCGTGTTCTCCTTTAACTGGTATGAAGACAATAACTATAAAGCCTTCCTGGGAATTGATTCCACAAGGAAAGACCCCACCTATTCTTACGACAAAAGAACAAGTAAGTTTTCGGAGTTCTGTATGCAAACTGGCCTCTGGTGTGGATTAAGATGGTGGGTTGGGGATGGGGGAAAGCTGGGAGGATAGCTCAGTTACTAAAGTTCTTGCTATGCAAACACAAGACCCAAGTTCAATCCCTGGAATCCACCAAAAAGAAAAAGAAAAAAAGGAAGGAAGGAAGGAAGGAAGGAAGGAAGGAAGGAAGGAAGGAAGGAAGGAAGGAAGGAAAGAAGAGTGAGCCAGGCATGATGGTGCCCACTTGTAATCACAGCACCAGAGGACTGAGACAAGAAAACATTGGGGCTTTGCTGACCAGCTGACCTAGCCTACTTACCAAGTTCCAAGCTAGTGATACAACAAGGTGGATGGCACACCTTAGGCTACCCTAGACCTCCATACATATCCTTACACATGCACGCACACCTGCACACACGCATACCTACAAGCACTAATATGAAAAGTGATGGGTGGGTTAGCAGTCCTGGGGTTGATTCTCCTTGCTCCTGTTAAGTGGCCTCGGGCAAGGGGATTTCTTCCAGAACTTCTCTTTCCCCTAGTAGAGGAGCGTGGAGCCATGGAAAGCACCCAAGCCCACTTGGACGTTTCCCACTGAGTAACGGAACTGGGGTTAAGTTCTAGAGGAAGAGAAGAACAATAGATGTGGAGGCCACCAGAGTTGGTTACAACAAAGCTCAAGGCAATAGGGTCCTGGCAAGTCAACAGGGCTGGCAACACCCCCCACCTTTTACCTCCCACCCCCCACCCAGCCCCTGCAAGTCAACAGGGCTGGCAAGCCCCCCGGCAGGTCATCTGCTTCACTTTCACTATTTTGGGGTAGGGTGGGCTCTGAAATCACAAAACGACAGCAAGAGACACAGCAAAAGGAGTTGGGCCCTGAGACAGCTACACACAGCAGAGAAGAGAAGCAGTTAAGAGACTTGGAATTAGTTGAGACTGAAACTGAGATTCCAGTGTGGGGAGGCTTATGGGGGCTTTCACTCCCTTTGGTCCCTTGCAAAAATCACAAGCAGGCTTCTCAACTCTTTCTTTTAAGCAAATAAACCACAAGGCAGACCCCATCGTTTGTGGAACTGTGGAGGCTATTATCAGGGGGCACTGTGGGTGCAATTATCAGGGAGCACTGTGGCCTTCTGTCACTAATGATGAGCTTGTTATTGGGGTGGGGGGGTCCAGCCTAACAATTTAAATTATTTCTCAAACCCTCCAGTGTGGGACTGAATGAGAGTTAAACATGTGATTTGATGTACTAATGACTATGTTTAGCTATGAGCAATGGGGAGTTTTGAAAAATGTGTCCCTTCTCTCTTGACAGCATCCTTTTGTAATGCCTTGATCCGGAGCCTGGAGTCAAACCCTTTAACCAAAATAGCCTGGAGGGCGGCAAAGCCACTGCTGATGGGGAAAATCCTCTTTACTCCAGATTCCCCTGCTGTGCGAAGGCTCCTGAAGAATGTGAGGTCCCAGATGGTCTGGTCCCTTAAGACAGTGGTGGTTGGTGGTGGTGGTGGTGGTGTGTCTGTGTGTGTCTGTGTGTGTGTCTGTGTGTGTGTCTGTCTGTGTGTTTAAATATGCTCTTGCCAGTGACTCCCCTGCTAGGTTTCCTCCCCCATGCACAGTCATGGTAGGAATGCCTCCCTCTGGTGCCCCTGCATGGCCCCACCCTCTTCGAAGCAGCCTGCAATGGAGCTTCTTTCTCACTCTGTGACTTACATCCCTAATGGAAATGTTCACCATTCTCTGATCCCTGGCTTCCCAGAACAGGCAAAGATGGGGAGGATGAATATTTGCTCACGAGAATCCCAGCTATAGCTTCCTGAGACTTGGAAACAATAACATCAACGTTACATGTACCTCTGAGATAATCAGATTCTGTCAATCCCGGAGTCAGAGAACGTCAATGTTCTTGCGGGGGAAAAGGCACTTCCAAGAAGAATCTTGTGGGCTGGGAAAATGGCTCGGCTATTAAGAGAACTCTTCCAGAGGATCAGGGTTTGGTCCTCAGCATCCACATGACAGCTCACAGCTGTCTCTAACTTCATTTCCCAGGGATCTGATCCTCCCTTCTGGCTTCCATGGGTACACGGCATGCATGTGGTACACAGACATACATGCAGACAAAACACCCATATACTTAAAATAAAAATACAATAAGCTAAAAAGAAGAGGAGGAGGAGGAACCTTGCCCAACCATTAAATGTTTATAGCAAAGGCAGAAGATAGAACTAAAGGTTACTTTTTCTTTTTCTTTTCTCTGTGTGTCTATTTTTAGGCCAACTCAACCTTTGAAGAACTGGACCGAGTTAAGAAGCTGGTCAAAGCCTGGGAAGAAGTGGGGCCCCAGATCTGGTACTTCTTTGATAAGAGCACGCAAATGACCATGATCAGAGTAAGGATGCTCACAATAAAGGATGGATTAGAAAAAGCGGGGCCATAGAGACAGTTCATCACTACTGGAGCCAGATCACGCCATAACAAACAGAACCCAAAGCACCAGTCTGTAAACTGTCACCAAGTGGAGTCACTGGCATTGGGTGGGAAATCTGTGTCCTAATCTCTAGGGGGAGGGGGATTTAAAAGTTATCACAAGATCACTATCTTTCCCATGAATTCACTTGAAGGTCTCAGGTTCAAAAGCATGTCTTCTGAAGAGGCCAGCTCTATACTACCAAGACGGTCACATATGTCTATATGGCCTCATTCGCAACGTTGTAAAGCCAAGAGGCAAGAGTTCGCAATAGCAGGGAAATTAAAATGGGAACGAAACGGAGAGCCATAAAAAGAAAATCTTCCATATCATTTTACATGCTCAGGAATACCCCTCCCACCCTCCATCTTGTCTCTCCTCAAAGAGGCAGAAGTACATATACCTTGTCGTGGGAGGAAACCCTATCAGCTTGTTCAGTGAGCCTATTTTCTCCGTCATTAATCATGAAAAATCGGAAATGCTCTAAGAATAAGACCAAAGAGCCTATGGAATTCTTCATTTCTGTGATTATGGTTCTTCTTCCCAAGGATACCCTGGAACACCCAGCAGTGAAAGACTTTATAAATCAGCAGTTTGGAGAAGAAGGTATTACCACTGAAGCCATATTAAACTTCTTCCCTACTGGTGCCAGAGAGACCCAAGCTGAGGACATGCCCGACTTTGACTGGAGGGATGTATTTAACGTCACAGATCGAGTCTTACACCTGGCTAACCAATACCTGGAGGTAAGTGGCATCAATCCACTTGAGGGCCACAGTGAGCCTCTTAACGATAATCTCATGGGTAAGGCTAGAGATCTGTCAGCCACTCAGCTGGTGTTGGCTTTGGTCTTTCATCTTTCCCATGAAAAAAGTAAGAGTACCATGGTGGTCTAACAGGTCCTCTTATCTGGGGGAGCTCCTCTATACCTGATGAAGATTTCCTCACATCTCACTAGCTTCATAACTCCTCTGGTTCTTTCCTCCTCCCTTCCAGGGCACACCCATCCTCAACTTTCTCCTACCTGCCATTGTTCCTATGACCTTCTATTGGCTAGTGTCCCCCAAACCTTGAGTGTGAGCCTCAGGTATTGCCAGGCACATCTCCCCCAAAGTCTTAAGGGCCTATAAGACTCAACGAGTCTCAAAACAAACTTACACCCTGTTTTCCTAATAAACCCCTTCACTTTTTTTTTTTAAATATTTTTATGGTTTATTTAACTTTATTTTATGGTCATTGGTGTGAAGGTGTCAGATCCCCTGGAACTGGAGCTTCAGACAGTTGTGAGCTGCCATGTGGGTGCTGGGAATTGAATCCAGGTTCATTGGAAGAGCAATCAGTGCTCTTAACCATTGAGCCATCTCTCCAGTCCCCAACCCCTGCACTTCTTAAACCAATTAATCCCATATATCCTTTGCTCAGATTCTCAAGCTGAGAACATCGGGGTTATCTTTAACTTCTCTTTCTTCTCTGCTCTCAGTGAAAGAGTGATTCTACACTGTTACTTGGTGCCCATGTCTGGGCTGCATGTTTTTGTCTCTCCCTGCCTTATCTCATCCTCCAGCAATGCCATGAAGTATACAGTGTTATCACTGTCTGTATGTAGACGCAGAGGCCAAGGCTTAAAGAAGTTGAATAAGATCCCGGCCATTAGGAGTACCAAGCAGAGTCCAAACATGGGTGTGCCCGAATTCAAAGCCAGCCCTGATGACCTCCTTCTCCCCCCTGCCCCACCCAGTCAAAGTGTCTCTCTTTTCCAACTCCTCAATAATCCCTCAAGTCTGCCTTTTCTCGCTCGCCGGGCTCTGTGAGGGCCAGAGGTCTTGTACCAGCCTGTCTGAGCAGCTTTCTCCCTGGATTCCAGGGTTCAGTCTCTGCTAATCCGGGCATTCCTCCACACAGACACCGGCCTCACATTCCAAGCACACATCTGTTTGCATCACTCAAATGCTTCGAGTCTCAGTGACTCAACCAGAAAGCATCCGGCCTGTTGCTCTCCGTTGGTAGTGCCCCAGCTGCTGGCAGCCCTCACTGATCATCCTTCCACCACAGATTTCACGGAAGGAGGGTACGAACGCCTTTCTCACAGCATAAACAATACCCCTCAAAGGACCCTTGCTCCACCAGGCTTTGGGGGCCTTAGTGCCTCAGGAAAGGAGTGATTCTAACCGGGAGGCCTGGAACACACACCACCGCCATGGGGGACTTTACAATCTAAGCAAGATTCATTCCTATGAAGTGAGGGAAATTTTTCTCAAAAGGAGAAATGTGTATCTGCTGAAGCCTGAAGTGGCTTTTCATTTTGCCACCATTTACCTGTTAATTCTCTGTTTGTTTTCTTTGTGGTTCTGGGGATAGAACCCAGGGCCTCATGCTTGCCAGGCAGGTTCTACCATGGAGATGCAACTCCCCAGACCTAGTCATCCGTTCCTTGATGCTTGACCCTCAAGGATTCCCTCTACTTTCACGTAAGCTTGGAAAGTTCACCCTCCCGTGGTCTGCTGCCCTCTCTTCATACACCTCAGGCTCTTGTTTAAGTACTGTGTTTCCATTTCCGGCTTGAACAGCTATCTGGCTTCCATGGGCACATCTTAGTTATCTTCAGATTCTCAACCTCAGCCCCAGGGACTTTTGCCTCTAAAGGTCAATCACACCCAATGGGCTGGGCCTCAACCTTCAAAAATCTAGGGCCATTGGAAGGTTTAAGGTCGCTGGGCACCTGCCTTTAATCTCAGCACTCAGGAGGCGGAGGCAGGCAGATCTCATTGAATTCGTGGCCAGCCTGGTCTAGAATCAGTTCCTGGAACACTAGGGCTGTTACACAGAGAAACTTTATCTCAAAAAGCAAAAGAACAACAACAACAAAGTTTGAAGGTGCTCCTAGAAATAGGAAGGGAGGTTAATCTGAGGTCCACAGGAGAGAGCTCTCCCATCCCAGATAGCGAATCATAATAACTCACTAGCGAGAAGCGGCCTGGCTGTATGTGTTCTTGAGGATCCCTGCTGCCCTAGAGCCCCCAGCATTTCTCTAGAGTATATGAAGCTCCTTCTCCTGAATCCTAGACATTGACATCCCTACCCACGCTCCAATGTAGCTTCGCCGGAAGTACAAACTTGGTGGCGGCAGGACCAGAGCTGAAGCAATTCCTGTCTTACCAGGAGACAACAATGACCTCAAGTGCTTTTTAGAAACCATTCTGAGGATCAACCCAGACCAGCTGACTCAGAATTTCCAAAGAAGAGCCCTGGTGTCCCATGCTTAGTTACAGATCTATTAGACTAGGCCGAAGAGGCTTGCTGCTCTCACGTACAGCTCCCAACTGATCTCATGCTCTGGCTAGGCCCACCCCCACCCAACTGCTGTCTTAATCTTACTACGTATAGGGCCTGTGCATGGGCGTGTGTGGACAGGACACAGGGGTATTTTTTTTTTTCTAATAGTGGTTCTCACGATGTTTTTGTGAGGTGTATGAAGACTAACTCTTGTCTTTGTTTGACTTGACATTTGTATCATAATGTATCATGATATGAAAACTTCCTTCCTTTCTTCTTCCCTTGCTCCCTTCCTTCTTCACTCTACCAACTGAGCTATATCCCCAGCCCTAAAGGAATTATTTTTCCTAAGTGTCTTGTGTTTAACATAGTAGCAATAGATGCTTAATGGGTATTAGTCTCTTATACAGTTAAGAATTAAAGCCGGTGGTGGTGGTGCACGCCTTTAATTCCAGAACTCAGGAGGCAGAGGCAGGTGGATGTCTGTGAGTTCGAGGCCAGCCTGGTCTACAAAACAAGTCCCAGGATAAGCTCCAAAACTACACAGAGAAACCCTACCTCAAAACAAAATGAAACAAAGCAGAACAAAAACAAAACAAAACAAAATAAAGAATTAAGCCTACAGGCTGAGATTTTCCTAGACTCAATTCTCTACTGCTTGTTCCTCTGTCTCCATCTGTGAAGTGTGGATTTGAGGAGCATTTACCTAATATTTGGCTTGTTCTGAGAATTAAATGAACCATTTTGTGCAACCCGCTATCATATAAGAAGCATTAATCAATATTAAATGTTAATCAAAACACAAATAAACCTGGTCTAAGTCAAAGCAAACCTCCAACTGGTGCCCCTGTCAAGCTCAGGAAGTTACTGACCATATAGCTAGCTCCTCAGACACTGGGACTTCCCCAGGGCTTTGAAGAGCAGACCACTGTGTCCAAGGGTCAGTGGCCACCCCATGGGGAGCCCCATGAGGCTTTGAATACCAGCAGCAGTGATGACTCAGTTTCTTATCATCTCGCTCCTGGGAATGGGGGAAACAAGCAGTTCGGGGACAGGAAGGAGGAGGTTCAGTAGGGGAAGACAGGCAGTGAAGGGCAGAGCCCCTATAGGCCATCCTGAGTTTTCTGCTTCTGCTCTTGTGTCTTGGCCCATCTACAGGAGCCTTGAAAAATTCCCCCACCCCACTCCAGAATGTCTGAGTAGTGCATTTGCCATGGAACCCCTCTCTGGTGGTTCTAAAGGTTTCTCTTGGTCAAGGAAGCCAGTGAGTGTGTTACCACCTCTGCCTTACTTAAGAAGGCCAGCTTGGTACCTCCTTTCCAATAATGGGGAGACTGGAAAAGTTCCTCATGAGCCAATCTAGGTGCCCACGTCTATGTCTACTCTAAAAAACAGAAACCAAACAAAACACTTAAGGAAAATTAGGCAAATGAATTCTGCTACCCATAACAATTGGACACTTAGTTTTGAGACTGGAAAACAACAGAAGCTCTAAGAACAATTCCTCACAATGAAAGTGAGAATGATTAAGTAGATTTTCTTCTTCTTCCTCCTCCTCCTCCCCTTTTCCTCTTCTTCCTCCTCTTCCTTCTCCTCTTTCTCCTCCTCCTCCTTCTCCTCCTCTTCATCTTCTTCCTCTTCTTCTTCCTCCTCCTTCTTCTGCTTTTGTTTTGTTTTTCGAAACAGGGTTTCGCTGTAGCCTTGGAGTCTGTCCTGGAACTAGTTCTTGTAGACAAGGCTGGCCTCGAACTCACAGAGATCCATCTGCCTCTGCCTCCTGAGTGCTGGGATTAACTAGAAGGGCTAAATTTCTTCTTTCCGGCCCTAGGCACTAGGACAACCTGAAGGGTGTCCATTCTCCTGTATTTCCTTGTGGGTCCAGGTTAACCAGCCGTGTATGGGACCATCCCACCTGCACCACAAGGGCTACAACCTCTGCTTCTTATTAGTCATTCTGAGAGATGTGACCATCTATGGCTTGATTTCTGTACAAAATCTGTACAATTCTAAGTTACAATACAAGGACAGAATGAGAGACAAGCATTGAGGCACAGAGCGCTTAACGCATTCGCCAGACCTACGTGTAAATGCTAGACAGGGGTACTTTTCATCTAGAAGGTGGGGATGACATGGCCACTCTGGGCTCACTCGAGAACATGCACACGTGGCAGCTGCTGCCCTGAACCATGTGCCAAGTCAAGAGTGCACCTCTTCTCACACTCAGAGACTGCTTGAACATTAGTCAAGGCATGTCATGCTGAACTCTGGGTTAGCCTTAGTGAACTGGCTTAGAGTCTAATCCCAAAGGCTAGGAGGATAGCTCTGGGGTGCCGGACTTCAGCAGACAGTGACTCAGAGGCTGAGAGCCTTTCTTATCCTCAGACTATCTGTCAGATACAGCTTTCTTTGTAGTGTCCCTCACCATATAGCTAAGGTCTGCCTTTCTGCTGTTCCTGAGAAATCAGGGTAAAAGTGAGACAGGCCTCTCGGTTAGAACCATGGTCTTGGGACAGGGATGCTAGTGACATTTGAGAACCTCCACCTCTCCCACATGTGGAAAGGTTAGCCCCAGACATCGTCTCACCATCTGCTTCTCTAAATCTAGGGAACCTGAAGGTGAGCCAGGACTTCATAGGTAAACACTTATGTGTGTATGTGTGGGGGGAGGTGTTTGTTTACTTACTTTGTGTGTGTGGTAGAGGGCAGTGTAGGGTGTGCCATGACAAGTCTGGAAGCCAGAAGACAACTTGTAGAGTGATTTCTCTCCTGCCACGTGGGCTCATTGGCTTGAATGCAGGTTTTCAGATTTGATATCCAGTGACTTTACCTTCTGAACCATCTTGCTGGCCCACATTTAAGTAAATATCTTAAATTCTTATGCACATACATTTTATTCATAACCTATATTTGTCTCTATACACGTTTTCTGTAGAAAAAGACAGTTATAAAAGTTAGCTAATTATCCCTCTCTTTACCTTCTAGTTGAAATAAACATAGATTCCTCTCCTCTTCAAATTTTTGGGCAGCCAAAGGTTTGGCCTGGGATAAATCAGACACTATTTACAGTTCACACTGGATTTGAATCGCTTAGCACATTTGAATTTCAGGCCTCGAGTTTCATATCAGGAAGCTGAATTCAGCCAAACGTTAATATGAAAATACCGCTAATCAGAGCATAAAATTATACTTTCACCAGTAACAGCTACCTTTTGCTAAGTCTTGAGAAAACACACATTCCTTAACTGCCTTTCCTTGGCTATCAGCTCAGCTAGTGTGTGGACATAACGCTATATGAACTAGGTGGCGGTTATTTTCTTGAGTTATCAGTGTCCGTTTTCTTAAACCACTTTTCTTTGGTATGTTTAGTACTTCTGGCTATGTGCCACCGCCATCCAACCATAATGTTCTCAGGAAATGTATTTTTCAGGCTCACATAGGGAGGAAATAAGAAGGAAAGATGAGGTTGGATTGTGTAATGTGTCGTGGAGTTAGCTGTGGAGCTATTGGCTGGTTACCCGTGTTGCTCTCTTCTGTTCACGCAAGGACCCCAGATACTTAGGCGGTATCGTTAGAAGAGTTGGATTGAGTACAGAAGTCTACACCACAAGAGCAATTATTATTTCAAGGGCTGTGAACTAGATCCTAAGCAACTTACAGGCAATCGCTGTATTTTATGCCTCTTTGAGCTCTCAGAAATCTAGAACTCAGCCAGAGAAAACAGGTGGAAGGTAGGCTGGGGACATGGGTGATGGATTCTGTTGCCTTGGGGAGCCAGCGTTGCTGTGTTGGACACTTTCACTTGCCATCCCTTGCTGCACTCTGTCCCATCTGCCTGCTGGCCATAATGGTCATCATTGTGTAAACTTTAAAGCAAAGAGTCTAAGAGGCTCGACTTCCCAGTGGGGCACAGAAGATAAGTGGGCTTCAGAATTTGTTCTTTATTTTTATTTATCTTATTTTATTTATTTTTTGAGACAGGGTTTCTCTGGGTAGCCCTGGCTGTCCTGGAACTCATTCTGTAGACCAGACTGGCCTCAGACTTGCAGAGATCCCCTTGCCTCTGTCTCTGGAGTGCTGGGATTGAAGTCTCTCCTCCAGGCTTGGACTCTAGAATCTAACACAGGTCTGTACTGTCTCCAGTGAGAAAGCTCTTTTCCCTGTGATGTGCAAGGTGATTGCAGAGGCTCTGCAAGTGTCGTCTGCTTCATTACATACTGAGCCCAATAAAGGAAGTAATCGCTTTATAGTACTCGAGATAATGATAATGAGTTGGTCTTTTTTTTTTTTTTTTTTTTTTTGCTTAAAAATAACCAGATGAAAATGAGAACTCATAAAGGTTGGAGTTCATTCTTTTGTGTATGTCTGCATGAACTGAGCTTGAGATATCAATTAGTTACTGCTAACCCTTGATTCCCCATAACCTCACCCTCTACAGATACAAAATCGAATTTCCAAGTCATCCGAGTTCTGCCAGTCCTTCCACCCTCTCGCTTTCTTCTTTCTCATTCGTAACTGCTTCCAGAGGCCTGCTCTGTCTCTCCTAGCCCCTCACTAGGCTTTCAGGTTCTTGCTGCTTCTGTTCAGTTCCCACATCCTCTCCAATGAGATAGTTCTAAATCCCAAGCCCACACTGATATAAGGCTCACCGCTCCTCCAGAATTTCTCATCCCCGAGAAGGTAAGCGGCCTCCACAGTTCTTTCACGTCCTAGGAGACAGCCCCAGACCTCCCAGCATGGACAGTGTCTCCTTCTCACACTCGCTCTGCTCCACTGGCTGGTCATGCCCACATCTACACGTCAGAACCCAGCAGTTCCAAGCCTTTTTCTTCACACTGTATTCCCTCCATGGGAGCCCGATCACAGCTTGTCCAAGCCCTCTCCCTGCCTTCGTTGACCTGACCACATCAAGGGCTAAAACTTGAACACGTTTTTCTTTTGTGTTCTAAGCTTTCCTGAGTAGATCTGTAGTGACATCAAGCAGATACCAAAAAAGGCTAAATCTCAGCAGAAATTAATGCTTGTGTTGAGTCTTAAGATCCACTGGTTCAGAAAATCAGAAAGACAATTTAGGGCAGAGAGCAAAGTTTAAATGAGTCACAGAGGTAAGGACCTACTGGACAGAGGGTGGCTGTAACAGAACCGGTGTGTCTGGAGTCAGCCAGCAAGGGTGGTGAAAGCTTCACACTGTGGGCAGCAAGACGCTCTTCAGCATCTCTGTATGGACTCTGCTACTTGGGACAGCAGAGCTAAACCTCTATCTGAAAAATGAGGCTAACCCAGGCTGTCTGGGTGACAGCTACTGGTGAGGCTGATCCGAGGGCCTGTGACATAGAGGGGTCTTACTGGTTGATACACAGCCCTGTTATTATCCAGTACAGTAGCCCTCACCTCCAGATGTTGTTGAAACAATGGAACAGGACACTGGGGGAGTCAAGTGCCCCAGGTTGTTAGCCACATAACGGTAACTTTCACTGGAACTAGCCGACTAGAAAACGTTGACCTCTTATGAGTCTTTGTTCCAACTTGGCCTTTTTATTTGTTTCAATACTGCGTTTATTATTTATTTATTTTAGAAACACCTCTATTCTTTTTCTTTAAGTTTTTTTTAATTTTTTTAATAATTTATTTAACTTTTTATTTTATGTGCATTGGTGTGAAGGTGTCAGATCTCGTGGAACTGCATTTTCAGACAGTTGTGAGCTGCCATGTGGGTGCTGGGAACTGAACCCAGGTCCCCTGGAAGAGCACTCAGTGCTCTTAACCGCTGAGCCATCTCTCCAGCCCCGTACCTTTATTCTTTACTGACATGCATTTCCCACTTCTTCATCACCCAGACACTGTGCGTTTTCTCGCTCTTTGGGAGTGAAGGTGTCAGAAGTCTGTTCACAGTGCCGGTGCACACAATACTATTTATTACAACACCCTGCCTCTAATTCACCACCCCAAACAACCCAAACAGCCCAAAGCGGTTCTATGCCCTGGCTTTTCCATGGAGCTGGAAATAAATCTTGAAGGTTGCAGTTTACATCTGCCAGGAAATTAATTCTGGGATGTTTGCCCACATCCCCTAGTGTTTTGTTTGGCTTTAAAAAAAAAAAAAAAAAGAAGCCCAGGTGTCGGCATGAATACCATCGGGATCACAGGAGGCCTCCTCTAGCATTTATCGGCTGTTTTTGAAAAGATGGGAGGCAGGATTAGAAATTCTCAACGCCTCCCTTATCTCCCAAGACCTGACCTGGATGCCTTTGGGGTTTCGTGGTCAAAACTCTGTCTATTAGTGCATAGCTGTCAGCACAGGGCGCCAGAGCCCTTTGATATTGAGTTCAAATGGAAAGAAGAATGTTTCCCTAGTGCCTCCTCTAGCCACGGTTTACCACGTAATAGATGATCCCGCGAATCTATGACTTAATGTGTATGAGCTGGAGCGGTCACAGCTGAAGAAGGGAGCCTGCTGGCCCGGCAGCGTCTCCTCCGAGGTGTTTTGTGTAGCTGTGTCAGCGTCTGAGTGTCTCCTGCCCAGGGTTGGGGCACAGCTGCCTGTGCGGGAGAGGGTTCCAGCAGCTCTCCCTTCGGCCAGGGTGGGCTGTTTCCAGAGCTGGGGAGACAGCGGGGAAGGAACCGAGGGCCTGTATGAACTTCATGTGGTGGCTTGGCTATTCAGGAAGATGGGGTGGGGGTGGGGAGACAGACACTGGCAGCGACCACACACACACACACACACACACACACACACACACACACACAAGACACAGGAAGGACTCTGAGACGCCTTTGTAGGCTTGTAGCTGCTTTCTTGGCTGTCAGAGAGCGTTGTGGTTCTTCCTGAGATTCTGAACTCCTGCTGTGACATTTGCTTGGAAACTGACCTCTGAGGGCTTAAGACGCTGGCTTTATTCTTTCCCAATAGCTGTGCTGGGTTTACAGTTCAGCATTTTACACTTGACAATCTTGTTGGCCTACATTCTTCCCTAACCCCCAGGATGGCACAGAATCGTAGAACAAGATAGCATTTAAAAATAGGCTCCGTGACCTCCTTAGAACCCAGTATGTTGTAACTGACAGGCTTGTCACAATAGGCTAAATACATCCAACCCAGGCCCTCGACAGGGGATTCTGTCTTTAGCTCTGCCTCTTACACACATACGTGCTCCAATATACATGCCCGTCAGCCAGGATTTTAACTCCTGGATTAGTGAAAGTATCAGGGGGAAGGAGGTCACTTGTTGTGCGGTAAACGGCCTCCCCATGAGAAGACAAAGCTACACTGTGAACCACACCTCAGAGGGTCCCTTGGGGGACCTTTGGCTCACATTTGAAGCAGTTTCTCCTTCTTCCCCTCAGTAAGAAAGTTGAGGTGAGGGGTACTTGATATTCATGTTTGGTTTTATAAGACCTTCCTCTATGCTGCGTCATCTGAACTACCGGCCGGTGAACAGCTAATAGACAGTAATTAAAACTCACCATCTCTCCAGCTCCCAGGGCCCAGGCGGCTTTGGCTTCTGTCCATAGCATTGTCCTGGCCAGGTGGAGAACTATGGATCAACTCAGGACGGTTTGTGTCCTCAAAGAGACTCTTTGAAGGAAGCAAATGACTGTGCTTCTTTCTCCCCTGATGAGCAACAACTGTCATTAATGAAGACTAACCTGGCGGGAACTTGAAAGTCGTTTGATTATTGATGTCCGAGATATTTTACAAAAGCAACAGTAAAACGGTATTTATAAGGGCTTCTCTAGTCATGGGACAACGCCGTGTGCTGTAGAGGCTGAAAATGGATTCTGCCCGGAGGAAGTTTGTTTCAGTGAATCTTGTAACTGGGCTTGGAAGGACCACTGTAACAAACCTTCATGTGGTGTGAAGATGAACATATATACAAAAATGAGTATATATATATATATATATATATTATATACACATGCCCCTTAGACCAGTTTGGGGCATGAAGTAAACCATCAGTATTTGTAGTTGATGTTTTTTTTTTTGTTATGTTTTTGCAATGTTGGAAAATATACCCAGGACCTTGTACGTGCTAGGTAGACATTCTACCATTGAGCTACACCCCTGGCTTTCTAGTCTTTCAGAGAGGCACCGACTGAGGCCTTTACAAACAGTGTCTCATGTGTTTATGAGCCCTTAGAACAAACCTCTGAGATTGGGCACAGCTCAATTTCCAGCAAGAACATCAGAAGCCACAGGTAGGAAACAGAAGAGAGAATGTCAGAGTCTGACCCCCACACTCCACTGTGCCCCCTCCCAAAGTGATGATGAGGAAGAAAATGGGTCAGATGTCTTGGAATAGAAGCGAGCATTGGAGAACCTGCTAAATTTTGTGTACTCCAGAGTACCAAGGTCCCCATCTAGGAAAACATGACAGGAAACATGACCATGAATCAGCTGCCTGATAAAACAGCCAGGATGGAGCCCACGTCATCACAGGATTCAACAATGTCATTGAAAAACATCAGCTGTTTATTCCAGTATATAAAGACGTAAGGTTCAAAGAGAATGCGCTAGATAACCTTGGAAGTCACGTTATTAGTCATGTGTTTAATTATATCAGCCCCCCCCACCACACACACACACCAAGAATTATTCCCAAAGTGCATCACAACGAAGTCGTTTTATAACTTGCTGCTAGTTTCTCATGATGTATAGAATCTTGTTCAAAGCATAGAGCTAGATCTGCCCATCGGGGCTTTTACATCTAAACCAATTCAGAAAATTCTTCTTGACTCCCTAGCAGGAGAAAGTACTGTACCGGACACCAGGTCCAACACAACACGGCCCTGACCTCAAAGGACTCATTACCACTAGAGCTCTGTTGGCCCCCGTAGCTACCAGCAGCTCCATAAAATTTAAAACTTGTGCTTATGATGCATTTGTGATATCTTTTAGTATTCCATAGCTACGTGAGATCACTGGCCACCATGCTGGGCAGGGCAGACAGAGAACAAGTCAGTCACTGCAGAAAATTTTCTCTAGGCTATGTGGCTCTTGGGCAGGAGACCTCCACTAATGTCAGGACTTTGTGGACGGCCTATGGCATACTCTCAAAGAACTGTGGGGCACAGCCACGCCTGCGCGGGAACTTTCAAACCCCACCCTGAGGACATGCGTAGATTTGCTTCTAACTTCTGTTGGAAGTAAGGCAAGGTTCTCCACACTTCTGGTCCCATCTGTTTCTGATAAAGCGAGGACAGCAGACCATAAGACTGAAGACATTTCATCCCAGGGCTTTGTGAAGTCAAGTGAATTGCTAAGAATATTCTCGGGGTAATATCCACTGCTAAAAAAAACCAAAAACAAAAACAAACAAAAACAGAAATGCTTAGAACAGCTTTCATCTCCCCAGATCATTTTGACTTTATTTTAGAAATTTAATTTCAAAATGATTCTAATTGCCATTTGTTTGTTTGTTTGGTTTTTGTTTTTTGGAGACAGGGTTTCTCTGTATAAAAATCCTAGCTGTCCTGGAACTAGCCCTCATAGACGAGGCTGGCCTCACCTCGAACTCACAGAGATCCACCTGCCTCTGCCTTCCAAGTTCTGGGATTAGAGGTGTGCCCCACCACTGCCCAGCTTGTTTGTTTTATTAAGATGATTTTTTAAAATTTTTATGGTAGTAACATAGTCTGGTAACTCAACTCATGTCTACAATGTTAAGAACCGAAATAAGGAAGAACATTTCTCCCTTTTCAACCACTAATCTTTGCTCTGTTGGAAATGCCATTCTCCCCTAGTCACTGTGAGAAACATCACAGGTTGTCTTAACCAATAATTACTCTACTGTGCTGAAAGAAAACCCAAAGTAAATCCTCCATTCTCTTTTGGCACTCCATATTGAATTTCTTTCTGTACCTAATTTCTCCTACACCCGCCCCCTCCCCAAGTCTCTAGCAAACACTATTTTATTTTTATGCAGGTCTGACTTACTAGTCCCCTCAGTGAGTGTGAAGATGTGACATTTGCCTGTGTCTAGTGTATCTTATTTAAACACACGCCAGTTGTTAACTTGACAAACAGCCAGAATGGGATTATTTATTGCTTATCTTTGTCAAACCTGTCAAATTTAAACATGTGTTCCGGGGTTTGGTTTGGTTTTTTGTTGTTTTGTTGTTGTTTGTATTTTTGAGACAGGGTTTCTCTGTGTAGCTCTGGCTCTCGTGGAATCCACCCTGTAGACCAGGCTGGCCTCGAACTCATAGAGATCCACCTACCTCTGACTACTGAGTGCTGGGATTAAAGTGTGTCACCACTGCCAAGCTAGTAAACACTTATATTCTGTTAACTCAGTCCCGAAGCCTCCTTGCCCAAACAGCAATTGCCAAACCTGTCTCCCATAGTGGTGCTGCTGGGTTAATTACTGACCAATGACTGCAGACTGGCTTCTCCAGCTGCCAGAGGGTTTATGCACTAGACACCACACACGCACACACAAAACTGAATAATATAAGCTGTTTCTGCCAGGAAGAAATGAAAACTCCTTGGTGTGTGATCTACTGAAGTCCTTTGGCTTGTTTTAGGACTGGCCAGTGTTAATCTTAGCGATTAAGTCCTGTTTGCAAGGCAATGATTGACTGAAGAAAACCTATTTCCTTTAGCTCTGTGATGTATCTATTCTTACTTGTATTTCTTAAAGAAATACCAATCCAATTTCCTTTTCAACCACGTGAGTTCTTTAAGCCTTGGCCCTGTTGATATTCTCACCCACCCATGTTTCTCCAGGCCCTTATCAGTTAGAAAATAGATTGCTTTGTTTTCTTCACTTTTATCAAGAACACTGAGACGATCCCATGGGAGCCTGTCCCAGGGCACTGAGCCTAGGCAGGACAATGAGTTCAGAAAACCCAGGAATGGTAGGTTTGTAACACCTTGGGGTTCAGGTACACCCCCCTCATAAGAAACTTCTGTGCTGTGCTTTCATACTCTGGGGTAGGCTTTGGATAGGATGGGTTACAAGGAGTGAACGGAGTCTGCTTGCTCCTTGCCAACGCAGTAGAGCTTAGTTCTCTGCTACAAGCTGTTTGTGTTTCTGGTTTCTTAATTTCTCCTTAATCAAGTGAACAGGGGTTTGATACTTCACCCTACCACTCCTGGGAAGTTTTTAGTGCTCTAGAGCAGGGGTTCTCAACTTTCCTAATACATCAGCCCTTTAATACAGCTCCCCATGTTGTGGTGACACCCTCCACACACACACACACACCATAAAATTATTTCATTGCTGCTTCTTAACTATAATTTTACTACTGTTATGAATTGTAATATCTGATTTGCAAGATATCTGATATGCAATCCCAAGGGGATTGTGACCCACAGGTTGAGAACCAATGCTCTAGAGCCTAACTTTCCTGGGCTACCAGGTGAGGATAAACAATATTCATTGTTCCACTTATAGGACTCTAGGGAGCACCTGGAGGACTCCCTCATCAGCCACACCATGCTGGATGTGCAGTGTAGGCTATCCTTCTGGGCCCTGGTGTGCAGGGAGACCCTCTGGGCTGGAGCTGGACCCCAGTTCTACCCTTAACTCAGCATCTCTGCAGCTTCTTCCACAGCACGGGAAAGGTTCCATCTGACTTTCAGGCTCCCCTGGAATTAACTGAGTCTGAATGCACTCAGCGGTGTATCCTAGTGTTCTCTGACGCATCCCGATTATTTTCTGATCCATTTCTGCTTAAAACCCCACAGCGGCCTTACTGTGTTCTAGGGATTGTCTGGAGTGCTCCTGGTTTTAGCCTTCAGCCCCTGTCCTGAGAAACCCCTCAGTTGGCCAGCAACATCCCAAAATCCAGCAGAGTAAAGGATCTGGACCCAAGCACTCGCCACTTCTCGCCCAGTGCTCTTCTCTGTGTTTTGCGACTATCTGGGGAGGGTTTTTCTTTTTGTTTTGTTGTTTTTGGTTTGGGGTTTTATCAAAATGTTGGTGCCCTGGCCTTGCCTCTCAAGATTCTGAAATAGAGCTTTTGGCGTCCTTTTAAAGCTAGCCAGTGCTCCAAAGCTTGAAGGAGGACGGCGACCACTGCTCTGCTCTTGCAGGTCCCCAGAGACCCCAGTACTGCTCCCTGTGGTCAAGCTGACCTCCATTTCCTTTCCTCTGCCTGTTTTCTATCTGCTTCCTCCTCAGGCCTCTTCCTCCAGGCAGCCTTCCTGGGTCCCTCCCAGGAGACCGGGTCCTCCTCTGGAAGTCCTGAGTTTTTCAGGCTAGCCTCCCTGTCATTCCACCCTGCACTTCTTGGTTTACGACAATCTCTCCCTCATCAGGTTTGAATTTGTTTCAGGAAGAGATTGTTATCTTCTCCCCTTGTACCCGTGGAGCCAGGCAGGCTCTGGCATGTTGCATACACTCGGTAAATATTCGTCGAACAAATTAATCAAGACAGGGCCATCTGACCTCTTGTGAGTTAAGTTCTAAGAATCATGGACACAAAACCCCCAGTGTAAAACAAATACCAGTACAATATAATTACTTCAGTAAGTCTCTACAAGTGGGGACCCCGAATCCATCTAAAAGAAATTCTTAATTTTGTTCTTTTATAGTTCTCTCTCTCTCTCTCTCTCTCTCTCTCTCTCTCCCCCCCCCCCCAAGAAGAGAGAGAAAAAGGACATTGGGATAATTCCGCTCTCATCATAAGGTTGTAAATGGCAGTGATTTCTCAGATGAAATCCTTTTGGCCGCCTGCTTCTTTGCTTTCTTCTTCCTGGTTCGTCCCTCAGCTGGCTAGCCTGTGTGTGTTTGGAGAGAGCCAGGAAGGTTCAACGCCAGGAATGTTTCTCTCTTTAAAGCTCTTTTATCCTCAGGCGTTCTGATCTTCAAAGCAGCCAGTGTCCACCGTGACCCCACTCCCTTGCCTCCCCACGCTGGGGAGTGAGAGCCTTGAGGATTTGTGTCATTTTGAGGCCTTGCATATTTGGACCGCCTTGGCCACTGGGTAGCACGGTCTCTGTTAACTCTTCAGGGATAAGGGCCTGCCATCATTTCCAGGACCCTTGCACCCCTGAACCTAGGCTTATGAAGAAATTAATGCCAGACCCTGGAGTTACACAAATATTAGCTACATAGGTCTTTTTGTGGGGAGCCTATCCCTTGGCCAGTAGTGTTTCTTCTGTCTCGTCTGCAATTAAGCCTCATACTCTCTCCACCTGTGTGATTTTCCGCAGTGCCTGGTTCTGGATAAATTTGAAAGCTATGATGATGAAGTTCAGCTCATCCAGCGAGCCCTGTCTCTCCTGGAGGAAAACAGGTTCTGGGCTGGAGTGGTATTCCCTGACATGTACCCCTGGACCAGCTCCCTGCCTCCCCATGTGAAGTACAAGATTCGGATGGACATAGATGTGGTGGAGAAGACCAATAAGATCAAAGACAGGTGATGGTTCAGTCAGGGCTCACGGGGTTTCTTCCCCATCCACAGTGAACTGTGTTCAGTAGAGAGGGGAGGATTAAGGATGAACGCAGCCCATAAATCAATGAAGATAAGCTGAATGGGAGGAGGGCTGATTGATTTGAGCAGACCCAAGTAGATGGAGCAATCACCTTGTGATTCCCAGACATTGCTGGAGTTATTCCTGTGATCCAAACTGGATAACCTGGGAACATTGAGGACAGTGGTTCTCAACCTGTGGGTCGCGAGCACAACAACCCTTTCACAGGGGCTGCAGGTCAGATATTCTGGATATCAGCTATGATTTGCAACAGTAGTAAAATTATAGTTAAGAAGTAGTAGCAAAAATAATTGTATGGTTGGGGGTCACCACCTGAGGAACTGTGTTAAAGGGTGGCAGCATTAGGAAGGCCAAGAACCATTGATTGAGGAGACTGTTTCAAGAGACTGAGCTCTAGGGTAAGTTTTGCTTGTAAAATGAGTGGGTTGCCCATCCGCACTTACATCCTTCCTCCCTTCCTCCTACGCCTTTTTCAGGTACTGGGATTCTGGTCCTAGGGCAGATCCTGTCGAAGACCTGCGGTACATCTGGGGAGGCTTTGCCTACCTACAGGACATGGTTGAACAAGGAATCACCAGGAGCCAGACCCAGGCAGACGTTCCAATTGGAGTCTATCTCCAGCAGATGCCTTATCCCTGCTTCGTGGATGACTCGTGAGTCCCAGGCACCTATCTTCCTCCCTGAGCTGAATAAACCAGGATGCTCTCCAGGCTTCAGTGGCTCCCAAAGGAACGCCGGGGACTGGGACCAGACTGGGCAGACTAGGTTTCTGACTGGAGAAGCTGCTGGCTCCAAGCTCCAGACAGAAGCAGAGGAGAAAGTAAAATGGGAAGGTGTGGGGGTACAAAAGGGACATCAGAGGTTAGAACATTAGGAGTGAAGTTGGAGGAGGAGATGCCCGCTGTTTAAATTTCCTCTTTGCGGTATGCTTGCTATGTGGAAGGTTCTGGTCGGAGCGTTTGCCCACTGACTGCCAGATCGGCACATTTGGGCTACATGGCCAGTAGGTCTGGTTCCTAGGAGCCTCAGAATCACACGGCTCCTTCCCTAATTAACATTCCTATGATGTATGTTTGGGGAAAAGGTAAAGGAATGTGTAGGATGAGCTCTGGCCTCCTTCTCTGACCTCCCCCATCCTAAAGCTTGGCCTTTCCTTTGGCTCGTAGCATGCTAAGCAGCAAACAGCCCACTGTTTTGTTGAAAATGGGTTTTCAGAGCGCTGGAGGAAAAGACAGAAAAGAAGAGGTGCTCAGAGGCTTATCACCATGGTAGATGAATCAGAAACACTCCCTCAGCTATAGTTGGCTTAGGAATTTAGGTCCTGGGGTGTTGGGAAGTCACTTGTAGCCCATGTATGTGGCTGTGGGGTTCAGGAAGCAGAGACAGCAGAATGCAAAGGAAAGAGTCCAGTTACCAGGTGGCGTGGTTGGAAAGAAAATAAAGGCCAGCGTGCGTGCGCACAGGAAAGCCGCTCTCAACGCTGTGGCCCCATCAGTTCTCCAGCTCGACGGCGGAAGACGGCCGAGATAACAGTGGCTGTTCTGCCGTGAGCTTTCCGTTGGATAAGAAGCAGAGATGAGAAGTGGAGCCAAGGGCAAAAACCCAGGTCCACTTTCAGGTCACAGAGGGAGGGGCTGGCAGGGAACCCGGTAGGTGTTGAGAGGCAGTGGGTGGGACTCGGGGTCATTCAGTACGGGAGAGTCCTCTGGTGGCTAACCCCGAAAGTGCATGCTTTTCGGTTGTTTGGCTCTTTCCCTAGGGCCATTTTGAGTGAAACTCTCCTCCCACGCTGGCACTGGGCCCTTCCTGTGACAACACCCAACAGTTTCAATAGATAATAATCCCAAGGGCTTTACTAGTGCGCCATTCCCAGGGAAAACCTGTAAAGCTCACCCTAACTTGAGTTCTTCGTGTCAAATGCATCTCGCTTGCTGAGATTGGATCCCAGGATGGAGCTGCTCCACTTGTGCCCGGCTGATGGAAGCAGTGACGATGGGATCACTGATTTCTTCCAGTCACCACCTGTGGCAACCGGTCTGCAGTCTTTCCCACAATCCTTTGCAGTCACGGTCTATCCTATACGACCGAGGTGGTATAGTTTTATTCCTGCACTTAGGGAGCATTCATCTGGGTGGTCTGGAAAGACAAGGTGGCAAGTGCGGAAGATATTTTTTTAAAGTTCAACCTAGCGTAGGTCCCATGATTTATTTTTCTGCTTTCCTTTCCTTTGGACTTCATTCTCAACTCTTCGTTGGATAAGTATTTCCTTCATCTCTCCCAGGTACAAAACGCTCTGTTCTGTTTCCCCTCCCTCTTTTAGCTTTATGATCATCCTGAACCGCTGTTTCCCCATCTTCATGGTACTGGCGTGGATCTACTCTGTCTCCATGACTGTCAAGGGCATTGTCTTGGAGAAGGAGCTGAGGCTGAAGGAGACCTTGAAGAACCAGGGTGTCTCTAATGCTGTGATTTGGTGTGCCTGGTTCCTGGACAGCTTCTCCATCATGTCAATGAGCATCTTCCTCCTGACGCTCTTCATCATGGTAAGCCAGGTGGAGCAGACCCTGACATTTTTAAGGGTTCCATTGTCCCTGGTCTCCTCCTGCTAATGTTTGTGTGCCTGGGCTAGTTATCTGAGCGCAAAAGGTAGCACCCCAGCTTTTCAAGCCAGGTAGAACACTTGGAGAGCCAGCACCCCCAACCTCCCTAAAAGAGCCCTTCTGTGGTGACATCTTCCCCTTCTAGCCCGAGGGAACTCACTCCTTGCCCATATAGGCTTCCCAGTCCATTTCATGACCACGTAGAGAGGTTGCTATTACCAAAGCCCAGTATGGGACTGTTGTGTGTTCAAAGGTTGCCTCTTCTTTCAGAGACAAACATGAGTCTAAAGAGTGTTTCCTAGAATTTCCATTCCAATATCCAGCTATAGTTAGGATGAGGCAAACACTGCCAATGATTTGAGGGAATGAGATCTGGACAAATTATCAACCACCCCCATGGCCAGGGCATTAGCTTCCCCAAGTGACAACCTTCTGCCTGCAAAGATCTCCAAGGACTCTTGTTTTAAAGGATGGAATTTGGAGCCTGACCTTTCTCAGTGATAAGGAGTTTTTATTGCCATGGAGCAAGTCATTCAATTTTCTGCAAGTCTGAGACTCCTCTGCAAGCCAGAACTGAAAATAAAACATTGTTTCACAATTCACTGCTAGCCTAAATATTTTGAGTCCCATCACAGAAGAAGATTTTTTTTTGGACTTGTTGAAATATGAATACACACATTTGATATTTTTTGGTGTTTTATGGATGGAAGTCGGTTTCTGATATCAGTTCAGCAAGCTTGTTCAACTTCATCACTGCCACCATATCGGGTACCACTCTACCCGTGTGCAGTGGGCCGGACGACACGAGTGTCTCCCATCCCTTGGTGGATCATGGCTACCTGATCTAAGACTGTTTCATCATATATCCAAACCAACAGGGACATATCCATTTAATCCAAATCGTGCCTTTATTTTCTACTAAAATATCCTCAACCTTTCAACCTAGTGCGTCCTATCTTTGCTGCTGTTATATTATGACCCGGTGAGCTATGGTGGGGCACAAACACCATGTTAGAGTCCCCTCCAAAACAATGTCGAGGTGGAGGTCACTCTACCCAAACAACCTCACCCCACCCAGCATGGCTTGATGTTTACAAAGGATACCAAAGCTCTGCCGTGGTGAGAGGAGCCGCCACTCCCTCCTTATCCACCAGGCGCCCTCTGCTCTGCCCATCCCTCAGCCTGTGCCTTTCCCCAGTCGGTGTTTTGTACCCTTAGAATTAAAGGACTCAGTGAGTAAACATGAGAATGAATGGCCTCGGCTGGCCCTGCCTTCTTACTGATAAGTGGCCCTGAGATCTGCCTCCCTGAGAATGGGTTTTTAGGACTTCAAAGCTTTTAGGACGTGAGGTAAGGAATGTTCACTGAGAGCTCCTAGCACAGGGAAGCTTCTCCTTGTGGGAACCAGGACACTGTTCCAATAATGACGGGAAACAGAGCTTTTCCACACCAAAATAAGGTCTTCCTTTGAATGACTCCCCCTTTTTTTGCATGGCCCTTCCTCCCCAGCACCACTGTGCAGGAAAGAAGCTGGAAGCAGGAACAATGGGAAGGTTCCATTGTTCTTCAGTCTACAAGGAGCAGAAAGGAAAGTGGCCAGTGGAGGAAGCTGGGTCCGGGAAGTGGTGAGGCTGGCTGAATGACTGGCACCCCTGTTTGAAAGCCACCAGAATGCCCACAGTCTAGATGTTTGCGGGACTTTGCTCTGGGCTCAGATAAGACGTTGAATTCATTCTACAGAGAACAGTAACGACTCTCGAGTTTTGTGACCTTTATTTCGATTTCCTCAGACGTAGGTTGGCTTTAAGTGTGGCTCCCATCTATCCCTCCCTTTTGCGTAGTTCCCCCTCATCTGTTTTTCAATCTGTTCCTTCAATGCCCAACAGGCACGAGAGCATGAAGGAGAAACGGTGGCTGGAGCAGATAAGGAGACCATTAGTTCCACTTGGTTCTCACTGGCGCAAAACAGATGTCATTAGTTGGCCTCTCTCTTTTCTGCTGAGAGAAAAGCAGTGGTTCAGGGAGCCCCTACCTGTAGAGAGCCCATTCATGAATTGAGGCAGAGTTCCAAAGGATGGGGGAACACGGAGAAAAAGGCAGAAAGGAGAGCATGAGGACTTTTGGTCTTGGGAACACTATGCTGTGTGACATGTCTGTGTTCCCCATTACACGAGAACTCAACTATGTCCCATTGAATATATGGAGGTGGCCAAGTGGGTACCGACTCTGAAGCCTGAGACATACTCCCAATGTCTACTCCTTGTACCTTTGTGTTCCTGAGGAAAGAATGGGCTAACCTATAAGTATTTGGGGATGCAGAATTTGGATGGAGCAAAGATGCTGGCCTCTTTATGGAGCTTGTAGTGATGGAGATGAAGGAGGTCTAATACAGTTGAACATCTCGGTCTGTCCTACAGTGTAATCAGGCAGCAGCTTGTTCAGAAAGCGTCATTAGTTTGTTCCTATTTTCTATAAAGACAATGGAAGACACTAAATCTTGTACATAACGTAGGTTCTATGAGAAGCACAGCATTCATGGATGAGGAGTAATAATCCACTTCTAAACACTCTGGACCCGTTACTGATGCTCCCACCTGTGTGAGTGACGAGCCTCAGGAAGCCTGCGCTGATGGTCAGTCAGCAGGCTGAGCCCCAGGCAAAGAGCCAGGCTTGTTTGGGTGGCCTCCCCTTCTTTGTGGTTGCAGGGGGCTGGTGATACTGCAAGACCTAACATACAGGTCTTCTTTCCATGCCCGAACACAATGTCCTTCCCACCGTGAACTTGCTGAGTTGACCCATAGAGCTATTGGCAATTGAGGGACACTGAGGGACCCCATCAGAAGAACTATGGGAAGTTGAGGAATACTGGGGGCAGGACAGTCACCATCCTTTAGGGATCTGGCTGCTCGTGGGTTGTTCATGTTCCAGTGGATGTTCACACATCCATGCGCATATGTCTTCTGATGGGGTCCCTCTGTATCCCTCAACTGCCAGTAGCTCCTCTCTGGGTCCGCTTCTGTCCATGCTGGAACACTGGCTGCCTGGGCCTTATGTAGGTATCTACAGCTGCTGTGTGGGCCACAACCACGTGTCTAGAGGACACACCACAGTTCTCTCCATCTGCCAGCTCTTCCGTCCCTCACATGCCCTCAACCATGAAGTTCCCTGCGCCTAGGAAGGTGGGAGATTGAGAGCTGACCCACTCACAGCTGAGAACTCAGAGCTATTTATCCTGGGTACTTTGACCAGTTCTGAGTCACTACATGAGCTGCTACCCTCAGCGAAGGTAGGACCACAAAGTTGAAGGCAACACATCTATGGGTACAAACAGAAATATTTCGAACGCAGTTTGATGAAAATGACCCCTTAGGAAAATGATAGTAGGTTCTTACCCTGGGGCTTATTATCACCCCATCATGGGCTCTTGACCAGCTTTCCAGGACCATCAATGGCTCATGAGCCAGACCACAAGTGGCTCAGGACTCCACTGAAGGAGTGAGGAAACGTGACAAAGAAAATCTTGATTGCTTAAAGTCCCCACTTAGAGCTTAGTAGGCAGTTGCTGACTGGGTTAAATTACTTGGCAGTTGGGTTTTGGTTTACTGGTATAGGAGTCCAAATCGCTGGAGCTGGCTCAGGCTAGTGGCTTCCCAGTTAAGTTTTTAAAAATAAAACATTAGTGTTGCCTAATGGGCATGGGGAAGACAGAAGAACTCCACACATTTGAGTGTGTATGTAGAAGTCTAAGCACTAGCAACTGGCTGCAGGGGCCCCTTCTAAGACAGCAGAAGGCTTCAGAAGGCATCACTACACAAGGACCCTGCCTCTGGGCATGGCTGGGAATTATTGATACACAATCTCTCTGGTTTCAGCATGGGAGAATCCTCCATTACAGCGATCCCTTCATCCTCTTCCTGTTTCTGCTGGCCTTCTCCACGGCAACCATCATGCAATGCTTCCTCTTTAGTACTTTCTTCTCCAAGGCCAGCCTCGCAGCCGCTTGCAGTGGGGTCATCTACTTCACCCTCTACCTACCGCATGTTCTGTGCTTTGCCTGGCAGGACCGGATGACAGCTGCCCTGAAGACAATTGTGGTGAGCCTTAGGGCTTCCCCCTAGCCTGTGATAGAGATTTCCTCTGATGATTTGGTGGCCTCTTGGCCTGCTTCCTAAGAAGGTTCCCCTTTACCTTTTGACTCGAGAGTTTACAATTGAAAGGCTAATACCAAGCTCAAAGGTTCGGGAGTCAGAATGAAAGCAACCACCCCCTGAGCAATGCAGACCAACTTGATGAATGCGCTCTAGGAAAGGACTGGAGAGCCAAGCTAGCTTCCTTTGTTTCTGCAGGAGAGGAGAACCAGCCGGCCCATTCCTTCACCCTTCTTTTCTTCCTGCTTGAAAAGAGTCAGATGAGAGGAAGCTTGCCCCCCCCCCCCCCCCCCCCGTTACTGTCTGTCTGCTCAGAAAGAGGGTGGCATCAATTCAAATGGGGCTCATTTTTCAAAAGATTCTGGATCAGTGACACCCTGTCTTGCCTGTGCTCTAACAGTGCTTGCAAAAAAAAAAAAAAAAAAAAAAGATGCAGAAATGAGCCCTTACCACTAGGCTCTCTGGCCGAGAGAAGACTCTAGAAGTTGTCTTTTGATGGCTTGAGAGACCTCTTAGCTCGGGATTCCCAAATAAATATAGGTCTTTTTATTAATTGTTCTCAAGTGGGCCATTTCTACCCTCTCATTAGCCGGCGCTAATCAGCCTCAGCCCCAAAGGGCGCAGTTTTCTGGCCCTCCAGAGCCTTCCAGTCTCTGTCGTAGTCCCAGGACTCCTGCCTGCCTCTCCACCAGAAGAACCTGTTCTCGGGACTCCAGCTCTGGAGCATCTGCGTTTTATTATTTCACATGTTAAATAAGAAGTTAATTGCCACTATTTATAGCACTTAGTTTTCTAAGACAGTCACAATGGGTAATAGTAAGAAACTGTAGTGACTCAGGCTGTGGGCAGAGCTGGGCAATTTTGGTAATCGTCGGGTTGTTATGTGGTACTGGGAAGCCACAGCTTCTTGGACCTACCGGGAAGCTTCAGATTTGGCAACTACGGATAGGCTCCTATCCGGGTTGAGTTCATTTTAAGCGTGCGTGCGTGCATGTGTGCGTGCGTGTGTGTGTGTGTGTGTGTGTGTGTGTGTGTGTGCGCGCGTGCGTGCATGTGTGTGTACATATAGCAGAAGGGTTTCTTGCTTTGGGGAGAGACTGTCTGAACTCTGTCCAGGATCCTCCAAATTACAGGGAACCCCTGGCAAAGGCAAGTGTGCTCTGGCGTGTCAGGGACCACCCGTGGTGATTTGGCGGGTCACTTTCTAAAATGCCTGCTCCCATTTTCTAGTCAGAGGGCTAGTTTCAGCACAGAGGACTTAAGATGCGACCTAGCATCCTTGCTGACCACAGGAAAATGGTGACTTCAAGCCCCCTTCTTGTGGGAGTCTCACAAAGTGGCTTCATTTGGCATGTTTGTTCTGCCCAGAACTGTGTGGTCTTCTGAGAGTGGAAGGCTGAGGAGAGGGTGGAGGACACCAGGAGAACTTTCTTCCTTTGGAGCCTTTACTATGTGCCCCTTCCTTACACCCCTTTACAGTCTAGCTTATCCTATTGAGCAGGCGAGAGGAGGCTCACTAGGCATTAGGTGGGAATTTTTGAGGCCTGCCAAGCATTTCCAGAACTCTCTTCCCTCGAGAGGACCACCGTAAGCCCTCCCTGAGTAGCCTGACACTCAGACGGCACAAGCCCTCTTTGCCCCCCCCCCTTCCCTGTCTTGTGGCCCTCTGGGCTCCATTGTCCTCTGTCTCCATTGCTGTCCGTCTCCGCTCTGCAGAGCCTGCTTTCCCCTGTGGCGTTTGGCTTTGGCACAGAGTACCTGGTCCGCTTTGAAGAGCAAGGCCTGGGGCTGCAGTGGGACAACATTGGCAAGAGTCCCGTGGAAGGGGACGAGTTCAGCTTCCTGCTGGCCATGAAGATGATGCTTCTTGATGCGGCTCTCTACGGCTTGCTCGCCTGGTATCTCGACCAGGTTTTTCCAGGTCAGCAAGGAAGACTCAGGCTACTTTTTCTCCTGTGGTCAAGGGAATGAGATTTGTCTGGCCCAGTCTTCTAGTTTAAACTTGATTGCTCCCTAAGCTATTTGAACATAAGCTCACAGGGCCGGCATCTGAATTTACAACTAGAAGTTAAAACTCCACCAACCAATTATTGTCTCCACTTTAGAAGCAGATCTAGACTTGGAGATGGGGAGGTGGCTTGGTTGGTAAAAGTACTTGCTATGCAAATGTGAGGACCTGAGTTCAAATCCCCACAACCCACATAAAACCCCCGGCATGTCGGCAAGGGACTGTAACCCTAGTGTTGGGAAGTGGAGACGAGGGGATCCCAGGAACTCTTTAACCAGCCAACCTGGCCAGCACAACAAGCTGCCAGTTCAGCAAATGACCCTGCCTCAAAGGACTCGGTGGGCGCAGCAGAGGAAGGCACCTCCTCTAGCCTTGGCAAGCATGCTCAGGAGTATGTCTACCCACATACATGTGTACATATGGGTCCATATACACATGTGTGCGCACATGTAAACACACACACATACACACATGACAAGGGACAGGGAGAGAGGATACTGGGAAATAGGTCTAGAATTGGCTTTCCTGTCGCCACCAATCCATGTTCCCATTCCAAGCCTCCTTCCACCGACACCTCTTACAACCGGGTTGTTGCGGGAGGTCCTTCCGCTCCTCCAACCAATAGCTGCTGTGATACCAGCCCATTGGGGTGTGGTCTCTCTCCCTTTAAAAAAGCGGCTATTTCCTCTGCTCGCTCTCTTCACTTCCTGCTCCGCTGGAGACTAGACTCCCTTCCTGGTTGTGCAGATGGCTGTTGTCTGGGACGGTGATCTGTAAGTTTTCCCCTTTAAATAAATAACACCCTATTAATCATAACTCCAAACTGGTGTGGCCTTGTTCGTGACTTACGCCTTCACCGGGTTCCCCCTCGCTGTATGCAGGTGGAGCCTTTGCAGTCTAGGCCAGATGGTGTCAACACTCTGTTCCAACCCCTTCGTGGTCCTCTCTCCTCATTCAGAGTAAAACCCAGTGTCCCGACTCAGGCTTCATCATCTGCCTTTCTGCTTACCCTCTCCACCCCCTGCCTTCCCTTCCACACCACGTCTCCGGGCTCAGGCCACCACAACCTCCCCCACTGATGTTCAACACACTAGCACACTTCCTGGGCCGCCCTTCACACCTGCTGTTTTCACTAGCAGTGCCTTTCTCCCCAGGCTATGCCTCCAATCTGCTGACTCGGCTCCTCACTCTGCTCAGGTCTCTGTTCAAGTGTCACTTTTATCGCAGGGAACTTTCTAGACTGAAGAGTACTAGATCTTTGTCTTCATATGACCAATATTCCCTCTGTGGCCCTAACCCTTTACCCTACTTTTTTACTTTTTAAAGCACTCATTACCGCCTGGCATGATGTGGAGTTGTTTTTTTGTTTGTTTGTTTTGTTATTTTGGGGGGGGGCCACCACCCAGATCCCAAATAAATCACAAACTGAGGTTTATTTTATCTTATGAATGCCTGGTTTTAGTTTGGCTTGTTTCTAGCCAGCTTTTTTTTTTTTTTTAACTTAAATTATCTATCTTTTGCCTCTGGGCTTTTACCTTTTTTTTTATTTTTGTATGTCTCCCTCCCCCCGCCCCTTCTTATTTCATGTCTGGATGTGTGGCTGGGTGGCAGGCCCCTAGTATCCTCCTCTCCTCCTTTTCTCGCTCCTTCCTTTTTTTTTTTGTCTTTTTATTCTGTCTGCCTGCCAATCCCACCTATCCTTTCTTCCACCTCGCTATTGACCATTCAGCTCTTTATTGGACCAAATGGTGTTTTAGGCAGGCAAAGTAACACAGCTTCACAGAGTTGAACAAATGCAACATAAAAGAATACAACACATCTTTGCATCATTAAACAAGCATAAACAAACATAACACCTCCTAATATTTCACAATAGTGACGTAACCTTATGTATGCATTTATTGACTTACCATCTTTCCTAGGAGAGCCCCACAAGAGCAGAATTAGGATCTGTTTATTTCGCAGCGACATTCTGGAAGCCCTGACTAGAACTTAGTATCTCATGGACACCGAATCACTATCTAATACACCTGCAGCCTAGAAAATCAGCTACTGGGTCAAAATTAGCTGTTTGCGAAGTTTTATATTCCACTTTGCAGAAACTCAGATTTTTCCATCAAATCAGTATTTCCTATAGCTGGAGCAGTCCTCTCTTCACCTGGATGGCCTTCATGTCAGCCCTTGCTGTACAGTAACATCTGGGTCTAGCTCATGACGCCCTGGCCAAAGCAGACAGGAAGGAGTGAGAATGGGCTTGGAAGACCAAGCTCATGGTCCTCAGAAATAAGCAGCTAGAACCAGGTACGGCAGAGTTCAAGTGAAGCCTGGGTTACAGTGAGATCCTGTCACAAACAGAGAACCAAGTCAATCAAACAGCAACAGGTGTGCAGCAACCGCAAATGGGAAAAGATGGCCGAGTCCAGCAGCCTGGGTCTGTGTCCCTCCTGAAGGACAATGTGTTTTCCAGAGTTGTTATCACAAGGGCTTAAAATAATAGAGATTTTTTTTTTAAAAAAGCTAGAAATCAAAAATGAAGCTGTTGGGAAAGCCATGCTGCCTATAAAACCAAGCTTCTGGAGGGTTCTGACCCTCTGGCTTCCCTGACTTGCAGGCACATTGCTCCAATCCTCCACCTCATGTGGCTTCTTCCCTGGGTGCCGGTCTTCGTGTGACTATGTCATGAGGCCTCTATGGGGTCACCCTACTCCAGGATGACCCCACCTAACTTAACTAAGCCATCTACCTTCTAAATAATGCCACATTTTGAGACAGGAGGTTGGGACTCTGGCGAAGACACTGGAGGTGTGTTTTCTCAAACACCGTCCCGTTCCCCGCCTCTACCATTTATTTCCACTCTGAGACTATCCAGTTAGGGACAATCCTGTAAGACCTCCGTCCGATCCTAACACTACCAGAGCGCTCTCTTTTCGATTTGCGGCTTTATTGTAATGGCTATGACTCAAGGACTGCCATAAGGTGGGGAATGAGGACAGGAATGGAATGGCCTTCTCCGGGCCACCCCCTCCCGGCACTGAAACGTGGTTGCCACCCAGAATCTCTTCAAATCCTCTTCCTGAGGTTTGGAATGGTCTGCAGCCCCTTACTCTTCCTGGAGATCAGAGGTTGGGCTGAAAGGTCGCTCTTTGCACATCTCTTCTTTCTGGTGAGCAATACCCAGATGTGAAGTTGCAAAGAGAACTGAACCAGAAAGTTGGGACCTTTTTTTTTTCCCCCTTAAAATATGGCTGAATCCGGTCGAATGTTGAGAATTGGTGATGTTAGAACCAGATTGCCTGCATTAGGAGTCTCGCATGTTGATTTCATGGGGCAGATGGCTCCAAGTTAGTGCACCTCAGTATCTGCATCCTTCAGACTCATATTACTTCCCGGTTCCTAGGGTTTTCAGAATCCACTGCTGTCATACATGGGAAGTATGTAATACGCACGGTATATAAATAGAGTCCAACAAATAGTTGTGATCTCCAATGTTATTGCTTTCTGGTTAACTGCTAAAAAAATTGTATGATTTAATTCTTTGATAACACTTATTTCTTGGGAAACTGATGTCATCAAAGATCCTCATTGCCAGTGTTGCTGGTAACACCGCCCAAAAATCCCATGGTATTTTGATTACAAACTTACTGAAAGAAGCGCCCTGCCTGATAGCCTGTGGGTAACTGCACAATGCCTTGTGACCATCAATACCTGTTGCTATAATCTGAGATTTCACTGAGTATATTGTAGAGCTTGTGTGATGGGGGGAGGGGGCGCTCACTGTTTTCTCTTTCTTTACTTTCCTGTTCTCAGGAGACTATGGAACACCACTCCCCTGGTACTTCCTTCTACAAGAGTCTTACTGGCTTGGAGGTGAAGGTAAATTGGGTGTTTTGTTTGTTTGTTTAATTAAAACAGCCAAGTGGTGGTGGCACACGTCTTTAATTCCAGCACTTAGGAGGCAGAGGCTCTGTGAATTCGAGGCCAGCCTGGTCTACAGAGTGAGCTCCAGGCCAGCCTGGTCTACAGAGTGAGCTCCAAGACAACCAAAGCTACACAAAGAAACTCTATCTTCAAAAAAAATTAAAACAAAGTGACAACACCAGAAACACTTCAGGATTGAAACTAATTCCTTGGGGTTTGTGCAAGAGGTGTGGAAGGTGCCAAGGTGGCCCTTTATATCAAGTCACGATTCCTGCTGCCTGCGGTTGGCCAGCAGGCCGCCCAGCATCACAGCCTCCATAAGCTTACCTCTGGTGAATCACAGAGCCAGAGCAAAAGGTGGAACATTGACAGTTCGTGTCTGGGGATTAAGCACCTGTTGAAAAGGGGTCGAAACATTTCAGGAATCAAATATCTTCTTCCTGCTTTTAAAGCAGAGAGCCAGGAATCATGAAGGGAGCTTTGCTGTCAGCCTCCGCTGCCTCCCCTCTCCTCTGTCCTTATTCCCCACAGTCTTGAAAGGCACGGTAATTGACTCTCTGAAGATGAGGCAGAAACTGCGCTGTGGACCCCCAAGGCAAACACTACCGCAGCTCTGCAGCTGGAGAAGAAAGTCAAATGGACGTTTGCTGACAATGCCTCGTAAACACAATTTATCTTTCCTCCTAAACAAACAGGTGGCCAAGTGATTTCTGGAAATCATAAGAACCCCTTAGATCATAGTCCTTTGAGTTCTGAGGCGGCAGAGGAACTTTAAAGCTATGAGAGAAACGTGAAAGCTATGAGCTACAGTCTCCCCTAGAACTGGGAGGTTCAGGAAGGAAAAAAATGTTTTCGAATGTTCGACCTCACCTCTACCTACCCATGCTTCAATGTGGATGACCACACCGGGGCCGGGTTCTAGCCTTTAAGCACTGATGCGGTGTTTAGTTTTCTAAGGCTTAATCTGAGTCTTTAAAAGGCTTGTATAGATCTTTGTTTGTTTGATGTTTTGAGGGTCCCCCCTTCCAAGTATTTTTCTCTATATACATTTTTAACACAGCTCAAGCAGCAGTGTTTTGACAGCCCAGTGTTTTTCCATTCCATTGTTTTGTGTGTCGTGTGTATCTACAAACTTTCAAGTGTCTACTGTGATCAAGTTATCGACCCATCATAAATGGGAGTGTCTAACACAGGGGTGCTCCTGGAGTGTTCTTAATGTCAGTGAACGCCAGTGCTCTTGCTCATCTGCCCCCCACCGTTATCCCAAGAGGTGCTCTGCCATTCAAGACAAAGAACAAAAAATCTCGAGAACCATGTTCCTTGAAAATGAGACACATACACTTTTGCTGACAGAGGGAAATATGTTTCACCTGTCTCGTAAGCTGGACGAAATTCAATCCCTCACTCTATCTGGATCAGAAGGCAGAGGAGTCACTGCCCAGCTCCTCTTGTCATAGACACAGAAATGGAGACATCCATTTCTTACAGAAATCCCAGTGGATGCCAGCGACAGAAACTAGAACATCTCCCGGCGAGGAGGTCAGCCACCGCAGTGGTTATCTAGAAAGACATTTGTTCTGGCTGGTTTATTCCACCTGAGGACAGTGTGCTAGCCCGAATGTTGACCTCGGGAATTGTGGAGAATGAACTCGAAACTGCTCCAGGAAGTGGAGTCAGACATGCAGCAGGCAGCACAATGCTACTACTCAGCCTCAGCCTGCTGCTCCCTCCCATCCTGCAGACAGAGAGGCCCTGGTGAGCAGACACTGAGAATAGCCACAGATGCTGGCCCATCTGCACTTGAACCAGAGCCCTAAGGGTTTGGTGCTGGTGGCTTCCTTTGGTTCCTGCTTCCTCTCTGGCTGGACAGCCTTTCTGCTTCTTCCCTTTCCAGGATGTCCTTGACACCCTTTTATACCAAATGCCAATTAAAAACAAAACAAACAACCCCCCCCCACACACACAAAGCGTGTGTGTGTGTGTGTGTGTGTGTGTGTGTGTGAGAGAGAGAGAGAGAGAGAGAGAGAGAGAGAGAGAGAGAGAGAGAGAGAGAGAGAGAGAGAGAGAGAGAGAGAGAGAGAGAGAGAGAGAGAGAGAGAGAGAGAGAGAGAGAGAGAGTGATATCACCCTTCACAATCCTGAATATACCAAGCTCCACCCTGGTGTTAACCTCAGGATTCTTAAATGCCCAGATAAGTGGTTTTCTCAAGGGAGCTACTTCTCAAACTTAGATTTACGCTGGCCACCCATCTTATCACTATAGATGAATTTTTGCTCAAGGCTCCTGTGACTGACATGTTGTAGGTTGGAGCCAAAAAGGACCAGGTGGTAAGCTAAAGAAAATTAACCCATTCCAAATTTAATCCAGGGGCAGATTTTTTTATATGTCTGTTTTTGGTTTTGGTTTTTCAGTCACGATTTCGGACATGGGAAGCCTAGCGTATTAACTGGAAGAGGTGAGGGCTGGGAATGATGCGGGTGGGAGAGCGCTTGCCTAACATGCATGAAATTCTGAGTTTGAGTCCCAGCTCCCCCTGAAAACAAACACCAGAGTAAATAGAAACTCTTTCAGCTCCAAGGCTCCAATTACAAAAGTCCCCCTGGGCCTGATGAAGATGGCGCAACCAGATTTGAGTATCTCTTGGCCTGGCATCAGGTCAGAGCTGGAGGCCATGCAGCAGGCTGGTCTCAAAGCAATGCTGGCTGTTAAGGGAGCTGTCTTCCCCTTGTGGTGGGGAACTCAGTTGTTCCCTCTACCCCTCCTCTCCTTGCCTGTCTTTACTGAAGAGTCACATAGGCTTCTGATTGGTTCAGGTTGTTCAACCAGAGAAGAAAGGGCCCTGGAAAAGACTGAACCTTTAACAGAGGAAATGGAGGATCCGGAGCACCCAGAAGGACTGAGTGGTAACGCCCGCCACCCCTCCCCCCACTTCCCAGCCCCAGAAAAGGGCAGAGCGAGCCAAGGCAAAAAGCTAGGAAGCTTGTGCCAGCAGTGCCAGAGCAAAACCACAAGATGCCTCCGTCTCTTGACTGATGTTAAATCTGATGTCCAGCTGTGCATGACGGACATGAATGGTCCAACCCAGACATTAGTGCATGTTTCCTGGAGAAAGCAAATCCCAAGTCTGCAGTGTGTTTGTGCCCTTGTTAGGCAAATCCCGAGTGAATTGCACGAATGTGCTGACTTCCGAGGATTTAGCCAGAACAATGACTTGGGTCACTGGGACTTGAAGCGGATATGAGCTATAAGGAAAGACAAAAATAAGTGCTATCAGGGGAAAGAGTCTAGCAGAGCTGGCTGCGTGCATTTCGCTCAAGGTTTATAAACCCTGGGTCCATTCACTAGCACCATCAGAAGCCTTTCCTGGCTGTGGAGGTTACCTAATCGTTCCTGGGCTAATGGGCAGGCTACATAAGACTTGTGCCCCTGGCTTTTGTTGCTCCGTCTTCCTCTTGATCTAATTCTTGTAAGGGTTCTCATCCTGGAGTGTATGTATTTCTTGGGTTTAGGGAGGTGCCTGGGCTCTGATTTAGCCTGATGTTGGTGTGAGAAGGTCCAGCCTCCAGGTGCCGCTCGGGTACCTCTTGGCAAAGCTGACGTTGGAGACCTGGATCCTCACGGAGTTGGTTTGCAGACAGAGATGCCTCTGGAAGACCCTCCTCCCGGAGTGGTTTGACAAGGCTGAAATGACAGACAGTGAAACTGAGGATGGGCTTCCGGTTCAGCTTTAGGCCAGACTGGGAGGCACAGACAGACAGACAAAGCAACAGATTTAGGGACAGAGCCAGGGAGCAGATATTTGGAATTAATTGATGATAATTAGTCTGGCTCTGTAGAGTGTCCTGCAGAGAATATGTGGTAGGGTCAGGGGAGGGAGAGAGTTGGTCAGTCAACATGAAGGGGACAGGAAGCATAGGGAGGGAGGAGCCACGATGAGGAAGAGTGGGCTGTCCAGGAGTGCTGAGGGGTGAGAGCTGGTGCCAGAAACCCATGAAGAATCCTATAGACTGAGCTTGAGCGCAAAGATGGAGCTTGGGGTTAACTCAATATGCAGGCAGGGACTATTTCAGATGAGAATGGGCTCTGGGCTCACACCCTAACTCTGCCCCTTACAAGCCGTGTAACCTCAACAGAACACTCACTGCCTCTCAGTCTTGGGCTTTCTAACCGATTGAAATGAGTGTGAAATGAGGTCAGGCTTGGAAAACACCGGGAACAGTACCCAGCTCACAGTAAGTGTTAAAGCGATGGCCAACGCCGTTATTACCGTGGCGAATTTGATCCTCTTTACAAAGCTACAGCCGTGCGGGCAGGCGAAGTTACAGGCAGAACACAGGATTGAAGAAGGCACTGTGTTCAGTGAGCACGGTCGTTTGGGTGTTGCCTTTCTACCCAAACTCTACTACAATGTGCTTTTCCTTCCAAGACTCCTTCTTCGAACGCGAGCTTCCAGGGTTGGTGCCGGGAGTGTGCGTGAAGAGCCTGGTAAAGGTTTTCGAGCCCAGTAGTCGGCCCGCTGTGGACCGCCTTACCATCACTTTCTATGAGAGCCAGATCACGGCATTCCTCGGTCACAACGGAGCAGGGAAAACCACCACCTTGTGAGTTCTCTAGCAAAGAGGCTGTCCCCATCCCATCCCATCCGTCCATCATCCCCGGCTTCACTCTCCCCAATATCCTCAGCCTGTGCTTCCCTATTGAATTGTGCTAGAAACAAATGAACAAATAAATAAAACACCCTTGTTGTGGTCCCAAGAATTTCCAAAGCAAGCTGGGTGTGCTGGCTTAAATGCCCTTAATCTCAGCACCTGGGAGGCAGAGGCTGGTAAACTCTGTGAGTTCAAGGCTATCCTGGTCTACAGAGTGAGTTCCAGGACAGCCAGAGCTACATAGTGAGATCCTGTCTTGAATGTAACCCCCTCCCAAACACTGCAAAATAAAATTAAGTAATAAATAAAAGTTAAAAAAATCTCCTAAGAATGCTGCAGTATTCAAAGCCCACTCGAGTACATGTAATATTTGTTAAGAAGCAGGGAGAGAATGGGGAGTAAGTGTATAGCCCCCTTCCTGTCACAAAAATGGACGTTCACGGAGTTTGAGTGATTTTTTCCTGCCGCCTCTGAGTTGATGGCTCAGTAGGTGCATTAGCCAGATCCTCTTGCCACAGTCGCCTCCTGTCCCTAACACCCTTAGTCCCCTCCTTAATCCCCATCCCTGTCATCCACAGTGAGGATAAAGCCCTGGCTGTCTATGTCCAGGGTCTGTAGAACACCTCGGTTTCAAAGGAGCACTCCTTTTCCTACCAATTACCAGGGTGCTTCACTTGGCATGGGACCTCTGTTGGGGGTTGGTTACATTTCTAAGGAAGTGTAGAGAGACCGGTGGCGGAGTACACGCCTGGCAGAAGGCCAGGTGCAGGAAAATCTGGATCTCTGGGTAGACTTCTCGGTCCTACAGTTCTTCAGGGGCCTGAGCGCCAGCTGCTGAGGTTCCTAGGCAGAGCTCCGCTGGGGAGTGGGGGGGGGGGGGGGGGGGGGGGGGGGGGGGGGGGGGGTCACCAAGCCGCGTGACGGCAGCCGTCAAATCCTTGGCTTCCAGGGCCCCGGGAAGGAACAGCGGTGAACTCCCTGTTCTGGAATGTGCTCTTGGGGCTTTCAGTGCGAACGGAATGTGGGGCCGGGGCCATTGTGCTTGGGACTGTTTCCCTCTAGTGGTAGATCAACAAAGATTTCGGCTTCTAAATACGGGCTCCGAGAGCCTGCGATTTTATCAGGGCTGGGTGTGGCAGTCTAGGTCTATCTCCCTGGCGAACTCCCGAACTCCCGTGGTCCGGGAACAGGAAGGTCCAGCCAAGACCCCAGGACATCTTGAAGATAAACACATTACTTCACTAAGTGCAGAGATTCAACTTCCCCTGGAGTTGAAACACGACACTGCCCAACACCGGGAATAACATAACACCTTAAAGTTTCACTTCATACTGGTTCTGTTCTAAAGTACCTTTTGACTCACTAAACCCAGACATCTACCTAAGCAGGCAGGAGTCAATATGTCTTGTTTTATTAAAGAAAGGGGGGGAAAAGATCACAACATAGTTATGGGCTTTTTATGTTAGGGATCCAAAACTGAAGTTGTGAGTGGTTAATTCCTGTGCCTGACTGCGGTCAGGGTCAGTTCATCAGCAGACACACAGTGAACACATAGGTGGGCTCAGCTTCCTACCGGCATTGCCGTCTTTCCTGGGCTTTGTAAAGGCAACAGCCAGTTTCTCCACAGTCAGGGTTGCTTACCCAGGCAAAGCAGTGGGCTGTGTTCTCAACCCCTTTAACTGACCACAACACAACAGTGACCTCAAGGGCTAGCCACCGGATGACCACTATGACAGACCTTTACAGTGGACACTACAATAGTGACCACAACAGTGACCACTTTGGCTGATCATATCAGTGAACACCACAGTGACCACATGACTGATCATGACAGTGACCACTATGGTTGACCATCCCAATGGGCACTACAACTGACCACTACAGTGATGGATGAGTGATGTCGTGTCTGAGGCTGGGAATCCCCAAAGCTCTTGAAACTGGTCTGGAAGCACAGGAAATAAAGAGTAGAAAAAGAAGGCCCTTGTGGTTCTGGGTACCAGGACCTGAATGTAGGCACTGGTGCTAAGTAAGCCTTGTATAGAAAATGTCAAGGCCCCTCAGCTGACGTAGGTTTGAGTTTAATAGTGAGCTAAGGCAGGAATCACTACAGGCATCCTTCTGACCCTGGAGTGGGGTTGCCATCCTCCCCTGCTGAGTCCTAAAGCCCTTTCCTTCTGACACCTAACCCTCTGTTTGGCAGGTCCATCTTGACAGGTCTGTTGCCACCAACATCGGGGACCGTGCTCATTGGGGGGAAAGACATTGAAACCAGCCTTGATTCAGTACGCCAGAGCCTGGGCATGTGTCCCCAGCATAACATCCTATTCCACCAGTAAGTGAACAGGAGTTGAGATTCTCCAGGGCAGGGGTGGGCTTTGTGGTAGGGTACTTGCCTGGCATGTCCATCGTCCCTGGGTTCCATCTCCGGCACCAGGAGAAAACAGGACGTCTATTGGAAACGCCCCCGGCTGTGCTGGCCACTTTTATGTCGATTTGACAGGAGGGAGAGGAACTGGAAAGCAGGGATCCTCAATTGAGAAAATGCCCCAATAAGGTGGGGCTGTAGGCAAGCCTGTGGGACATTTTCTTAATTAGCAATTGCTGTGGGAGGGGGAGGGCCCAGCCCATTTTGCATGGTGCCACCCCTGGGCTGGTGGTCCTGGATTCCATAAGCCAAGGCGGAGCAAAGCCGTGATGAGCAAGCCAGTAGGCAACACTCCACCATGGCCTCTTCATTAGTTCCTGCCTCCTGGTTCCTGCCCTGACTGAGTTCTTGTTCTGACTTCCTTTGATGATGAACAGTGATGTGGAAGTGTAAGCCAAACAAACCCTCTCCTCCCTATGTTGCCTTGGTCATGGTGTTTCATCACAGCGACAGGAACCCTAAGGTACCGGTACCTTTTCCTCTCCTGCCCCCAGCTCACATCTTCTCTCCATCCCAATGCTTTATAGTCTGGTCCCCACCTTCAAAGCCCTTGTCCTGCTGGGGTAAGAATTGTCTCTCCAGGTGTGAGACTGTGCTCCTGGTGCTCAGAGCTGAGATGTCCCCGCCAGAGGAGTCACAGCAGCTTCTTTCTGACGCCCACCCCAGTGCGTGCCCTGAATACTTCTGGGCAGGAACCAGAAAGAGGAGCATCGTTCCTTCTCCACACTGAGCCCTGGTGCCAAGGGTTGCCCTTTCAGAGGGCCTTCATGCTGGCTAGCTTGAGTTTCTTTCTTTTCTCCTTTTCTCCTTCCACCTTCTTCCTTCTCCTTCTCCTCCTCCTCATCTCTCTCTTTCACCCCATTCTCTTTCTTTCCAACCAAAACTTATTTTATGTCCTGACTCTAGTCATGTAGAAGGAAAGTAGGGGTTGAAGGAGAGAAGACAGCCAAATACAAAGAAAAACACAACCAAACAGAACTTACACGAGTCATTCTACCACCCAAGAGGCAATCGCTGTCAACACCTCTAGATATAGTTCTTGAGAAATTCCTCTGCACGTGCAGACGTGCCTGCAGACTTGCAGGTTATGAAGGAGAGTAAAATTATATGTACAGTTTTGTCACCTGACTGTTTGAAACGGTGCTTGCTCTTTAATTATCTTACTATGTACATGGGTGTTTTGCCTGACTGTATATCTGTGCACTCTATGTGTGCCCAGTGCCTGAGAAGAGGGCACCAGATTTCCTGGAACTAGAGTTACAAACAGTTGTGAGACGCCATGTGGGTGCTGGGACTCGAACCCAGCTCCTCTGTAAGAGCAGCCCATGCTCCTAACCACTGAGTCATCTCTCCAGTTCCATAATTGCTTTTTTTGAACTTAAGGTGTTAATGAATGTCTCTTCATGTGATTACATATTTCTTTAAGAAGGAATTTCTAATGTTTATAAGTACAAATGTACGATCCCAATGTTGTTTTACTTTTGTATCATAAATAATAATAAGATGAAAAATTTTGATTGCTATGCCTTTATATTCATCTTTAATTTTTTTTTTCTTTTGAGACAGGGCTGGCCTTGAACCCGGAGATCAGCCTGCCTCTGCCTCCCAAGTGCTGGGACTAACGGTGTGCCCCAACACCGCCCGATTTCATCTTTATTTTCTAAGCTAAACTGCTAGAAATGGAATTGCTCAGCTCATTGCCCTTCTCCTTGTCCTGTCCCCACAGTCTCACAGTGGCTGAGCATATCCTGTTCTATGCCCAGCTGAAAGGGAAGTCCTGGGAGGAGGCCCAGCTGGAGATGGAAGCCATGTTAGAAGACACTGGCCTTCACCACAAGAGAAATGAGGAGGCGCAGGACCTTTCAGGTGCTTGGTACTGGAAAGAGATGGGTCTTCATCTGGAGCAGCCATTGCCTCCCTCCCGGTGCACCTCAGCAGAGGAGTGGGGTGGGGCAGTGGTTCTCAACCTGTGGGTCACAACCCTACATAACAGATATTTACATTGCATTACGGTATCCAAATTACAGTTATGAAGTAGCAACGAAATAATTTTATGGTTGGGAGGTCCCCAAAACATGAGGGACTGTATTAAAGGGTCACAGCATTAGGAAGGTTGGGAACCACTGGGCAGGGCCTTGTACCGGGGTGAGCTCCTAACTTCTGTGAAATTAAAGATCCAGTCTTCAGATGAGCAGGTGCCAGGACACAAGGGTGGCCTTTCTGCATTGATGAAGCCCCAATGCCGCTATGTCTTTGGCCAGTGCAGGGATATCTAAGGTGGCAGTTATCAAACTGTCAGATTTGAAGAGCCTCCACATGCCACCAGTCCTGGGCTTTTCTCGTCCCCATGCCAAGGTATCTGTGATAAGCCACCATCGCCTTCCTTCTGCCTCCAGGTGGTATGCAGAGGAAACTGTCTGTGGCCATTGCTTTTGTGGGAGATTCCAAGGTGGTGGTCCTGGACGAACCCACCTCTGGGGTGGACCCCTACTCCAGGCGCTCCATCTGGGACCTGCTCCTGAAATATCGATCCGGTGAATACTCCGTGCTCAGCACCCCGTGGTCACATTGAGGTTCTTCCTGGAATCCCATTTTTCTCACACCTAGTAGTTTATAGCTAAGTACACTAACAGCTGTAACTGCGCTCGCTCCCTTGAGACCGCGGGTGAAGTTCAAGTTCAAGTGAGAGCCTCCTGAGGTATTTACATAAACACAAACAGGCTGAAATAGTCTAGAAGGCTGGACTGGAGTGTAGCTCATTTGGTACAGAGTTTACAAAGCCTGCGCAAAACGCCAAGTTCAACCCCAGCACCACACAAAACAGCCCTGGTAGTACATGCCTATAATCAGTTGCTATAACATCACTACGCTTGCTGAGGAATTAGCTACTTTGTTTTTATTTATTTATTAACTTCTGGTTCTGGGGACCACATCACCTGGAGGTTTCTGTGCACCCTCTCCAGGGCTTGTCTGGTGACAACCCCGATCGTTTCCTCACAGGCAGAACCATCATCATGTCTACTCACCACATGGATGAGGCTGACCTCCTTGGCGACCGTATCGCCATCCTCTCCCAGGGAAGGCTCTACTGCTGTGGGACACCACTCTTCCTCAAGAACTGCTTTGGCACAGGCTTCTACTTGACCTTGGTTCGCAAGATGAAAAGCATCCAGAACCAAAGAGGTGGCTGTGAGGTCCGTGTCTGCGCAGGGAAGGGGCCCAGCTTGGGTGAGAAGGGATGGGCAGTGGGGGGGCTGCCGTTCTAGATATTTCTACCCACTGGGCCGTTAGCTGTCGGAATCAGTTTATTTCTGGGTCTATTTGTAGATTTCAGTAATCACGTTCTAACATGCCCTGCAGAGATGCTCCAAACATGCACTCAGACACAACTATTTTTAAATAACCAAAAATACTACACACTGGTGTCCCAAACTACACATGTAGTAATGTGTACCATGGGAACACCTTGCTCTTCAAGGTTAGACTGTTTTGTTTAAGCATCTCTCCTTTATCCCAACGTTCATGTTCCCTAATTAAGTCTGAATTCCAGTAGTAAATGAGACCTAAGGAAAAACGTCCTTGGGAACTATAACCAATGATGCAGGGACAGAAAAGCCAGCAGAGAGCACTGAGCACGCCCTTAGGACCAGGGGGACTGGCGAGTCTACTATGTCACCCTGAGCAGGTGACTTTTATTCTTTCCTGTTACCTCTCTTTACACGGAACACGAAGATGATGATGCTGGCTTTGGCCTTGTAGGGACAGAGAGGAGACAAATGAGATAAAGGGTTGTGAGTGTTGCCTGGGCTCCTTGAGAACAGGTGTCCCTCGTATTCGAATTGCCGCAGTGTTCTACTGTTGTGTCATTTACACCTCCAGTGTAAGTGGCTGTAGTGGGTTTTCCTGTCCCACATAGATTTCCAAAGCCCGGTGTCCCCAGGGGTTGGGAGGGGAGCAGGGAGCAGAATGTCTCCAGCTGCCACACAAGCAGTGACAATCCAAAGGGATGCTTTGAGGTTCTGCCCCCCCCCCCTCTCTCTCTCTCTCTCTCTCTCTCTGCCTGACTCACATCCCCTCTGGGATAAAAATCAAGCCAGCTACACCCTCAAAACGCTCAGATGAATTAACAGATTAAACAGCGATGGAGAAGAAGAAAAGGTTGGCCCCGGTTGGTGATGAGAGACAGAACAGTGGTGACAGCAGCTGGCACCATGAAGATGCTATCACGGGATGAGGTGCACCCCGTCAGTCATCTCTGTCTCTTGGTTGTAGGGGGCCTGCAGCTGTACGTCAAAGGCTTTCCCCACCAGGTGTCCAGCCCGAGTGGATGAGATAACCGAAGAACAAGTGTTGGATGGTAAGAGCCGGGCAGGCTGAACGTTGGTACCTGGTTCATGACCGTCTTCCACATTCTTGGCTGTGCTCTGTTGCGATGCCCTCAAGCAAAGAGGACGCACAGTGTACTGGAACCCCAATGTCATGTGATTGCTTGTCTCTTTCTTGAGTCTGTTTCTCCTCCCAACATGATTCCTAACATGATTTTAAAGTCGTGCAGCCAAGAGCTCTCTCTTTAATAAGGAGTCCAGTGTTTGTTCACTTTCCACCCCTGCTCATATTAAGCCTTGGTCCTTGGCATCCTCCCGCCCTTTAACAGAGTGTGGACACATCCACTCCTAAAGGTGTGCCAAGGTACCCTCTGGTTCTCTCTCCTTTTAGCATTTTATTTATTATTTTTATTTTATGCATATGACTGCCTGCATGTATGAAAGTGAACCATGTATGTGCAGTGCCTGCAGAAGCTAGAAGAGCGTCACGGCCACCCTCGACCTGCAAGGATGACGTGACCACCGGAGCTCTTCTCACTGCAGTTTATTCCAGGCCTTTTACAATTCTCTCTCTCTTCCCCTCTCTCCTTCCTCTCTCCTCTCTCCTTCCTCTCTCTCTCTCTCTCTCTCTCTCTCTCTCTCTCTCTCTCTCTCTCTCTCTCTCTCTCTCTCTCTCTCTCTCCCCCCCCTTCCTCTCTCTTCCCTCCTCTCTCCTTTTCTTCCTCCGGGCAAACCTCTCCCAGCCCTTAAGTAGGCATGGGCTGCCGACCCCGAACTGTCAGGTGGGCACTGCCCATAGGTTCACGCATATGCAGGCAGCTGATAATCATTGCGTGATCATAGCATAGGTCAGGCCTTAGCCATCTCAGGAGTTGATTATACATCTCCATCAGGTGTGACACCACGCAGCTCGCTACAGAAGAGGACATTGGAGCCTCTGAAACCAGAGTTACAGACAGTTGTGAGCCATCATGGGGGGAGCCATGGACTGAGCCCACAGTCCCTGTAAGAGCAGTGAGTGCTCATAACTGCGGAGCCGTCTCTAGGTCCCTGCACCTCTCTTACAGGGAACTTCTGGAGAATCTGAGCTTGTAGCTGGAGAGGGTACATGACATCCTTGCACAATATCCCACATTCCCAAGTTCCCAGTGAGCGTCCCTTTAATGTCAGGGTATACTATCTCTCAGAGGTGTCTCCCCATCTGCAGAGAGGTGCAGTAAATAGGCTCACTGTACATGCAATTGTTCCCCTGTCAGGTCTAAGCTCAGGATCCCAGAGATTGCCAGCAATTCTTTCCGTTCTCAGCGACTGCCCGTCTTCATGCCTCTCGTGAGGATGACTTTGCAAGTGGGGTGCCCTAGACCCTAAAATCCAGTGTAAAAGCAAAACTAAACTCAGGTGCTGACCTTGCTTTATGAACAGAGGAAAGTGTGTGCTTGTCAAAGACCAAGCTTCCAATTGAACACTCCCCCAAACATTAAGAATTTCCTAAGTGAAATCTGGCAGAACAAGAACGCTTGACAATAGCGATGTGCTGTGCTTAAAACCTGGGCTGGGGGAAGGCCAGGTGCACTGGCAATGCGCCTTTGATCCCAGCACAGGCAGAAGTAGGCAGATCTCTGTGGGTTCTAGGCCATCCAGGGTGACATAGTGAGACAACAAAAGCCTGAGGGGCAATGCTTGGGGTCCCATCACCGGGGTTTGCTCCCCTACTTGGTGTGCCGGCAGAGCCTGTGCCGGGCAGAAGCATTTCTTTGGCGTTGCCTCTCTGGACCTTCTGCTCTGCTCATCTCGCAGTGGGCATCCCTTGTGCTGCTGAAAATCTCTCCTTGGAATCTTGGTCCAGACATTAATGCTTTCTTTAAACAAATCCATGTTAACATGTTTAGTTGTTACAGTCACTCAAAATCAAGTTGGAATGTGTGCGTCTGTGGCTGGCATGACGTTTAAAGTATGGCTCTATGTCCATGAAAAGACTTCCTTTGTATAGCGTGGTATACTGTAATGGTGGCAAGTACAGTGGGTGGGACGCCCCCAATTAGGGAGGAGCGATCCCTTAATCCCCAGTTACCTCCTTGGCTGGCTTCTCACTCACCCACCCCCGCCCCGCTCCACATACCACACACACACACACTCACGGACCTCCCTGCCAGATGGAGCCTTCTGAGAGGCTGACACACATCTAAGACACAGTCCCTGGGAATCCAGTGACTGGCTCTCACTTCCTTCCTACGAGAACAATGAGCGTGACCCCTACGAGTTACTGGGGCAGAGCTATTTCCTCCAGTAAAGAACTCCCCGGTCCCAGTATGAGCTCATCCAGGACTGAAGACAATCACGCTGCTTGCAGGTGTGACACCCAAGCCTTTTACTCTGGCTCAGCACAGGATCTTAATGGCGAGCTGGGAAATATTCGGACCACGTCATTTAAAAAAAAAAAAAAGTTGAGACTTCCCTTAGCGATGCTGACCCTTTAAGAAAACCGGCTTGAATATCAACACTCACTGGGATTAGTGTATCTTGTGCCTATCATCCCGGCACTTAGGAGGAGACTGTACAAGAATTATGAGTTCAAGGCCAGTTTGAATTACAAAGAAAGACCCACTTTTTTTTTTTAATATCAAGTTAGGCTTTCAATTTCAAAGTAATATGTGCTTGTCCATAAAATCCAGTTCTGGCTGTTCAAAGCTATCATGCTACCATGCTTCCCGCCTCCGGCGCCATCCTCATCCTCTCCAGGGCTTCTCAACCTTCTGCGGCCACTGGTTAGTGACTCTTGTCCTGTGTGAGAGGACAGGTACAGCCCAGGGGAAAATGGTGTGACCCTCCAAGAAACAAGCCCACATGGGTGTGATTTAGGAAGGATAGCCTCCTCTCTATGAATGTGTCTTGGATAAGTCCCCTACAGCTTGCTTGGGCCAGGCGGGAGAGAAAGAAACAACCCTGACTTAACTCTTAACTTTCCAACGAATGAGAATAAGTGGTAATGACAATGGGCTTTCTTCCCTGGGCTGATGTTCAGGAATGCAACAACCGCTAGGTGCCAGCCAGCCTGTGCCAGGCACCACCCCAAGCACCGTGCGAACATTAACTCCCCATCCCCACAAACAGTCTTGAAGTGGGCCCAGTTCTTTTCCCCTTTCACTGATGAGGAACCAGGGAGTTTAGCATTCCTTGAGGCGATAGCACCTTTGACTGAACAATGGAGGAAACGCCCTCCCTCAGGTCGCACAGCTAGCCACCTGGAGGACCTTTGTCCCAGAGTCCACTAAGCTAAAAACAGACTCACTGATTGTCAAGTCTAAAAGAAATGTCATGAGCCAAGTGTGCGGTTTATGCCTCTAATCCCAGCACTCAGGAAGGCAAGCCTGTACCAAACTAAATCACAGGAGGGCTGTCCTCAAATTCAAAGATATCTGCCTGGCTCTGTCTCCAGACTGCTGGGATAAAGATGTGTGCCCGGCTAAAGATGATAGATTTGTACATCTCTATAATCCATCACTTGAGGATAGAGGTGGCAGGATCAGGAGTTCAAGATCAGATTTAATTACATAAAGGATTTGAGGCCAGTCTGTGATGCGTGAGACCCTCTTTCAACACACACACACACACACACACACACACACACACACACACACACGAGAAGTGGGGAGGGAGAGAGGCAGAGGATGGTGGCAGCTACTTACCCCTTTCTCAAATAAGAGAGGGAGAGGGAGAGGAAGTGGGAGAGGCAGGGGTGGAATAGGCTAGGAGGCCCGGGCAATCTCACAGTCTTTCAGGTTCTAGAAAGGTTGAGTAGAATTGATATCAGTCCTTCTTCTTGTCCTAGGGGATGTGAAGGAGCTGACGGATTTGGTGTACCACCATGTTCCGGAGGCAAAGCTGGTGGAATGCATCGGTCAAGAACTTATCTTCCTCCTTCCAAACAAGGATTTCAAGCAGAGAGCGTATGCCAGCCTCTTCCGAGAGCTGGAGGAGACGCTGTCTGACCTGGGGCTCAGCAGCTTTGGAATTTCTGACACTCCCCTGGAAGAGGTAAGACGGAGAGAGGTCACAGTTAGTCTCAGCAGCTCTTGCAAAAGTCTAACACTAAAGCAAAATCCTACCAAAGCAAAAGGCCAGTATTTCCCACCCAGTGTACAGCTGTCTCCATCCTTAGCTGGCTTCCTCCTACCTCAGTCCCCGTGCCTGCATACTTTCTGCAGTGGTGGTCACCATGTGCTTACACTTTTCATTCATAGACCATGTTCTTAAGGCAGTTAACGCATATTTCTTCCCCTGGTGTAACAGTGCCCAACAAAATGGAGGCTTAGATTCTCCCGAAAGTAGGAATAGCCTGAACCAAATTTTCTCTTCTTGTTTCAACAGATTTTTCTGAAGGTCACGGAGGACTCCGATTCCAGCTCTATGTTTGCAGGTATGGTGCTTGGGCCCTGTGACCTGTTCCGTGTTTCTCCAGACTTGGTCTTGAAAAACCTACAGAGAGAGTAACAAAGCAGCCATTCCTTCCTTCCTAGTGCCAGAGCCCCAAGTAATGCATTTTGTGTCCTTCATGCCACTGGGTGACAGGATTGAGAAACGGAATTTGGCTGGGTAGGGACATTCTGGATGAATCGGGATTCTTACCACTGTCAGATTGGTAGATTCCCCCCCCCCCTTCAAACGTCACCTCTGGTCTCTTTTTTCTGCTGTATCTCCATCTCCTCTCCTCTCCACCAGGCTTCTGGTCCACTCTTGTCTGCGGGAGTGATAGCTTCCAGAGAGTCCTTAGAGATAATGATGACAGCTAGTATAACCCAGATGCCTGCTGCAGTCTCCTGGCCCCTTTGAGATCAAGATAAAAACTCTCAAACTCTCAGTTAGGAAACCTGTGGACTCTGAAATGGTGGGCACGGAAATTCCTGTGAATTCTGGCCTTCTCGCGTCTGTATGTGTTAGCCTGGGTCCTTTGCTTGATTCTTCATGGCCACGAAAAGCATTACGAGTATTGTGTACTTACTGCAGAGGGAATGGAAGTATCGGGACGGTAACTTGTCTCCATAGCACAAATCACTTCTGATAGAACAAGAGGCTTGTCCCCACTCTGCTGAAATAGACCCAATGTGCCCTCTCCCCTGCTCAGAGGCAAAGATGGCCACAGTTCTCTTTTGCTGTCTTGGGTCCCTAGTCCGCCACTCCTGCCCAGTATGGCACCTTGCAATGTCTTCCTATGCAGTATTTCCTTCCTGTGGCATTTCTGCTATTTCTCCCGCCTCCTAAGATAATGTGTATTTCCCCCAGCTTCTAAGGGATCAAACATATCAGTCGGGCCTAGAATTGCCAATGACCGTGTTTGCCGGTCCATGTGTGCTGCTGCTCACTCGTATAGGCCATGTGGTAGACCACTGAGGCCATCATCCTTGCAGAAGGGGAAGGGATGAGATCTCTTCAGGGGACCCAGGTTCTCTTTTAAATTTCTTGCAGAGAGCAATTGAATTTTCTCAATTCCTTCAAAGCCAGAGATTCACATCAACCAAGACAAGAATGAGAGCACTTAAATTAGACCACACGTTATGCTGGAATTAAAAGTTAGAGACCTGTACCTGAACAGCATGCTCCTCTTTAGTAGCTAGCCTGTCAGAATAATACAGTCAGACATTGAACACAGGTCAGCAGGGGCACCTCAGAGGCAGTCGAGAGTAGGTTGTACAGAGTTGAACCATAGAGTGCAGTAGACAGCCATCAAACCTGAGCTCATCATTTGATACCTAAGTGACTCTGGGCAAGGTACTGAGTCTCTTCATATGTCAGTTTCCCCATGTGGAGAATGAAAATAATAATAATAATAATAATAATAATAATAATAATAATAATAATAATAATAATAATATTCTAGGATTTTGTTGCTGGTGGTGGTGGGGTTTTTTTTTGTTGTTGTTTGTTGATTTTTGTTTTTTTGAGTTAGGTTTCTCTGTAGCTTTGGAGTCTGTCCTGAAACTACCTCTTGTAGACCAGGCTGGCCTTGAACTCACAGAGATCCCCCTGCCTCTGCCTCCCAAGTGCTGGGATTAAAGGTGTGTGCCACCACCCCCTGGCATACTTTTTAAAGTCATTGAGAGACTTAAATAAATACATGTCAAGTCTACACATGTGATCTGTACTCGAGATTTAGCAAGAGCCTCATGGCAACACTTCCAAATCCTCTTGCTTCATACTTGCACGGCCCTTTGTACTCGACAAAGCACCTGATATCATTGTGTTACTTAATAACACGATAACTTCATGAGGCAGATAGGACAGGGACCTGACCCATCTGGGGAACCTGAGTTCACTGATCCTGAGATATGACCTAAAGCCACACAGACACTAATAGATCTTATTCTCCCGGCTCTGAGGCTCTATTCCACAACCTCCCCACCTCCCACAGTACATGTGACCAAGTGTGGATGGGCTAGAGTGAGGTTTGACCCCAAACAATGACAAAAATATTATTAACCTCCATGCCCCATGGTTTTCTAAATGAAGAGTAACTGATGTTGTAGGGGGGGATGTATATAATCTCCTATGTTTATATTTTTCAATTTCTTGATCCCTTAGGTAGCACGCAGCAAAAAAGAGAACATGTTGATCTCCGGCACCCTCGTTCTGCTCCCACTGAGAAAGTCAGGCAACCTGCCCAGGGCTCTCACACCTGCTCCTCAGGACAAGTGGATCCTTCCAAGGGCCAGTCTTCCCCAAGACCAGAAGAACTGGGCGCCCCATTCTACACAGGCGCTCGGCTGATTCTTCAACACGTGCAGGCGCTGCTAATCAAGAGATTCCACCACGCTGTCCGCAGCCACAAGGACTTTCTGGCTCAGGTACCGCTGTGGCCAGCTTGGGCTTGACTCGGCTCCCACCCTCCCTTACCCCACCCCCCTCACCCCATCCCCCCCTTACCCCACCCCCAGCTCCGTAGGACTGGTCCTGCTTTTCCGTCTACTTGGGTGCATCTGTGGGAATGGGTTCAACCACTACCCAGAACCCTTTCTTCAGCTCCTATTGGCTCTACTCCTCCCTTGCCAAACCTTTATTTTGATTCTGGGTTTTGCGAACCTTCTTGAAAGGTTTGGACCTCATTTAGAGTAAAAATTAGGATCGTACCACATTGGTCCATATTGTTTCCATTCTCATAACGAAAGGTAAAGTTATGTATTTCATTAATTTCTCTAATGAATTCATTCGCTTTTCAAAGCCATTGTCCTATTTTGAGACAGGACCTCGTGTACTCCAGGCTGGCCTCAAACTTGTTATGTAGCTAAGAATGACCTGGAACATGTGGTCCTCCTGCCTCCATCTCCTGAGGATTGGGATTAAAGCCATGTGCCATTAAACTCGATATTATACAATGATACAGATTGGACTCGGGTCTTCATGCATGCCGGGCAAACACTCTACCCCAGCTCAGCTGTGTGCCCAACCCCCTTTCTGTGTTTTTCATTCAGAAAAAAGAACTCTGGTTCAAGGAGAAGCAAGTAACGTGGTTGTTCTTTAAACGTCCCTTTAGGCTCTAGCTGAGCCTAACAGACATTCAGATTCTTCTGTGACTGCAGGAACATTCTGCTTCCTTCTACATGTATTACCTTTTACACTTGCCTGTAACGTTCCCCCAGAAGCCTGTCCTTCACTACCAGCATGAGATTGTGAAATGGGAATAAAGGCTTAAAAGAATGTGTGTGCCTCATGTGTGCACGCTATGGGTACACACTCGTGCCTTGAAAGCCTTCCTGTGCGTGCCTGTCATCTCGCACTTCAGCCCGTGCCTCTGTGGCTACTCTCCTACAGATTGTTCTTCCTGCCACTTTCGTGCTTTTGGCTCTGATGCTTTCTGTCGTTGTGCCTCCGTTTGGTGACTTTCCAGCTTTGACCCTTCAGCCCTGGATGTACGGGCATCAATACACCTTCTTCAGGTATGTAGGTTCATCCCTGCGGGACACCATTATCCTCTGATGTGATATTCCTGGGCCACGTGATTGCTACAAAGGTCTTGACCTTCCCGCTTCCCTGGAATCGTCACCAAGGTCAAAGGAGTCTTGGGATTGTTCTTAGAAGGGAAGCTAATGTAGCAGTCACTGCTTAGCAATGTGATACCCAGTGGAAGGTCCATAAGGAAAGAGGATATGAAACTTGGAAAAGGGCATCAAAATTCCATTTTTTGAGGCATAGATAATCAATCATTAGAGCTCTAGGTGTGTATGGTAGGGTACTCTACTTCCAGAAGTCCCACAACCATTCCAAGTCAGGCAGGGTTCAGGGCCTCATATACATGCGTGTCATGGAATTCAGTAAACACTTATATCTGCATGTTAGTGACCATTGTCGTTTTTGTCCTAGTCTATCCCGTGAGCATATCTTTCTCTCTCTGTCTCTCTCTCTCTCTCTCTGTCTCTCTCTCTCTCTGTCTCTCTCTCTCTGTCTCTCTCTCTGTCTCTCTGTCTCTCTCTCTCTCTCTCTCTCNTCTCTCTCTCTCTCTCTCTCTCTCTCTCTCTCTCTCTCTCTCTCTCTCTCTCTCTCTCTCTCTCTCTCTCTCTCTCTCTCTCTCTCTCTCTCTCTAGCATGGATGAGCCCAGCAATGAACACCTCACAGTGCTGGCAGACGTCCTCCTGAACAAGCCGGGCTTTGGCAACCGTTGTCTAAAGAAAGAGTGGCTTCTGTAAGTTCTGCACTAACACAGGAGACCCCCAAACCAGCCTGAAAGTGTTGGGAAAGATCCTTCAATCCTGCCCTCTTATATGGATCACACCCATGTCTCTAAGCAGCACTTGACCCAACTTCTTCTTTAAGCAGAACTTGTATTTTAGAAAGCTCCATCATCAACAGATCTATGTCCCCATCTAGAAATTTTCTACATTCTATATCTATGTATGGAAGAAGACAAAGGATATGTTGTTGTATAATTAGACCTTGAATGACAAGAATTATTTCTATGACCAGCTGGCTCCCACTCACTGTTGTAATTATAGAAAACAGAGTTGTAGAACATAGTTGATCCACCAGGTATCTTTAGAGTTCAGCGTAATTGTAGCATCTTCTTTCATCCGTCTTCCCCAAAGCTATTGCTTAAGAGCAAAACGGACACATTTCAGATTCTTCTGGGTTTTTTTTTTTTCATCTCCCAACAGCAAAAACTGCCAGACAGAAACAAAAGCAAACAAACAAAAAAGCCAAACAACCCCCCCAAAAAAACAGTCCACACACTAGATGGTTATTCTCTAGTTTATACTTTGTCACGAGCAGGACCCCAGTTCTGATATTCCTTAAGCAGACTCTAATCCCCAGGAGGGAAATTTCCTGACTCCAGGGAAGAGAAAAGCAGAGAAGAAGAGAGCCAGTAATGATTTCTCTTTTCTAGGGAATATATATACATTAGCAGTGGGATTGACTGTGGACTATTTTCTCACTTTTCCATAAGGGAGTACCCCTGTGGCAATTCAACCTCCTGGAAGACCCCGTCCGTGTCCCCAAACATCACTCACCTGTTCCAGAAGCAGAAATGGACGGCGGCCCATCCCTCCCCGTCCTGCACGTGCAGCACCCGAGAGAAGCTCACCATGCTCCCCGAGTGTCCTGAGGGCGCTGGAGGGCTCCCACCCCCGCAGGTACGGGCCTTTTTAACAACTGCATACTATTCCTAAGTGTTGGTTGATTTTAAATCATTTCCCATGGTTGATCATTTAGATTCTCCATTCTACATAATGTCGTGCTGCTGTGTATTCAAGTGTTTCTATGTTTACATACTGATTAACAGTTTTAATTAAGCCTACTAGGGGGCCGAGAGTGGAACTCAGCGGTAGGCTGTCTAGCACGCTGTAAAACCCTGGGTTTGATATTCATTACAAGAAAGGAAGAAGGGGGATAATCTATGTGCCTGTGCACTATGTATTTAACATCCATGCGTACACACCCAGCAACTTATCTTTTGCAAGACTCTCAGCCTTGTCTAGAGCTGTGTGCTCTTGACCCAGGCAAGCCCTCCTGGAGGTTTTCGGGAGTGCCTTCCAGGGCGGGAGAGCCCCACCTTTTCTCTGGTTGGTAACAGCCTGCCAGGTGGCTTGGACAGATGATCTCTCATTATTTCTCAAGGAGCGGATGATTCCCAAAGAGGCAGGGTGTTGCAGGAGCAGGGATCAGGCACGGGAGTCGGGAGGCATGGTCTGGTCTCTCGGCCTCTGAACCGTCTTCATTTTCTCTTCTGGGGGCTGAGGAGAACTATACTAGCTCGCAGCATTTTGAGGATTCACAGAAACGTGTGAGTAACAAACTATTTAGGATTACGGTCAGCTCAAGAGATGGCAGCCCTGACCTAACAGTGGCTAAAGCGAGATACAGCTTGCTTCTTGATAGCATGGACGGTCTACCGTGTTCTTTTCTCTTGTTCCTCTGAGCTGCCCGGACCTCTGGCTCTCCAGTCAGAGTGTTAGGAACTATTTTGTTAGGCAGTTGGGTAGAAGAGATTAAGAAAAAGATAACAACGCACGCTTTAAGTGTGTGCACGCAAGGCTTCTAGAAGCTACTGCATAGCCCCTCCACTTCCCTGTCACTGGACGGGACCCAGCATGGAGAGAGACCAGGGACTGTCTCTTTAATTCTGCACAGCCTGTGCCCATGGGAAAAGCCACAACAATAGCAGCAGGAAGAAGACGTCACAGGACAAATAAATGTGTTACGTGTTTCCGTCGCGTCTGTCACGGCTGCTGGCTCACAACTGGTCCAGTGTCAATCTTCTTCTTTTTTAAAAATTCTAAAGCATATGCCTTTATATTTCTCAAGCAATATATTCTCTCTTCGGGCGACATCGATACTGCGGCATTGCAGGTATCCCTGGCTCCCTAAGATTTGGGCTGGGAAAAGAAAAAGTCGAGCCTTGATATACAGGAGTTCATTTCCTCAGTGAGTGAGAGGCTGTCTGTCTAACTCAGAAACTTACCTTCACTGTAACATGGCCCTCGGCCCGTGGGGAGACATTCGAAGTCCTTGAGGAGTCAGAGCAGGTCTGAACTTTAGTTTCCCCAAGTGTCCCTGTTAGCACTCACATCTCCTTAGGAGCAGAACTGAATGTCGCACCTCTATAGAGCCCCCATCTCCTACACACAAGTACATGCGTGCACATGTATATACACATACGTGTACGTGCATTCACATCCACTCACCCTCCCTTTGCACCTTCCCGTTCAGCGAGGGATAAGAGCAGAAGGAGGGCCCTGGTTCAGAGGCGGCGAAGAGAAGGTGGGGGTAGCAGTGTCTGGATCCTGAGGGCAGCAGATCCCCAGGAGCATCCCTTCCTGTTCTAACCTTGCTCCGATAGTGGCGGGCCTTGAGACGGATGCGCCCCATCCCTGACTTCTACTCTATGCAGAGATAAAGTAGAAATGTTGTCGATGACAGAAGTTTTAGAAAACGTTTGTCTCAACCTTGCCCCATGCATCAGCGGTTGTCCCAGCCTGCGACCAGGGTTGTTCGGTTAGGTACTGGGGTCATTTCGAGGAACGGGTGACAGACAGCAGGGGAGTCAGGCGCAGGTGATCCTAGGCCAACCGCACACAAGCTGGCCCACTTTTCCTAACCTCCCTTTCTCCGTAGTAAAGCTCTCTCTAGTGAGAGCAGCAGGGTGGGGTCGTGTGTACAGGACATTCACCACGGTCCCCGGCACGCTGTCTGCCACACTGTCCCTGCCGGGGGCTGCTGCTTCACCTAGCAGGGAGGGAGGATGGTGGAGAATGATCTAAGGGAGGAATCAGGTGGGGGAAGGGAGGGATTTGGAAAACATGAAAAATAAATGTGTTCTGATGGTGGTTTACTGCCACCTTGGATCCCGTCAGCCACTGCTGTGTGGCCCTCTAGACCTCTGACGCTAACTGATCCTGGAAACTCAGCACTGTGTGACATTGCCCCCTGGTGGCCAAGGTCTAGCACCTTTGAGTTCCTCCAAATCTCTTGATGACCTTCCACTCCTAGATATATTTTGGAAGTGATTTGTAAACTGTAAAGTGCTGTTCAAATTATTTCATTTCCAATATATTATCAGACAACTTCATGCTGGGTACTGGGGATGGGGAAGCCAACAAGCCAGAGAAGACCTCTGCTTTCCCAGAATGATGCTGTACGTGGGACAGCGTAGAGGCAGGGAGTGGATGCAGGCAAAGGCATGTTTCCTGTGAGATGAGTGCTGTCGAGGCACACAAAGTGACTGACGGATGCTTTTCATCTTTAAGATCCGTCTGACGGGGGGGGGGGGGGGGAGAGCTGAGTGCAGCGACCCAAGGGCGGAGCCATGGAAACAGTATGGAAGTTTCTGTAGAGGTGTAGGCGAGGTCTGAGTGGTGGCTTAGATTGGGGTGGCAAGCTCAGAATGGGAGACACAGATCCACTGGAGATTTGCTTTGTAGTTAAGTCATGGATGGAGTGAGACAAACGGGGGTGGGAATCAAGGATGACTCCCACATCACCGATGTAGCAACTGGAGCGCTGTCAGGGTCGTGGTCAGTGTTTCCCAGCATCTGAATAACTTTTGGAGAGGAAGAGCGGTTCTGTGAACCCTAACCTCTCAATCCCGAAATCTTGACTGTCACTTCGCCCTAGAGGACACAGCGCAGCATGGAAGTCCTACAAGACCTCACGGGCAGGAACATCTCCGACTACTTGGTGAAAACGTATCCTGCTCTCATAAGAAGCAGGTAGGCGATCCCATCACTGGCTGCCTGTCGACAACACCAACCACGGCAGAAAGTCAGTTTCCCGCCGTTAACTGTGAGGGGGGCAGCAGAATGTTAGGGCCATAGGCAGCAGAAAAAAGCAACTGAGATATATACACATAAGGGGCATCTTGAGGTCAGTTTTCTTGCTTGTTTCTATGTTTAAGATGAGCAGCAGGCATTTCTCCCAGGCACTATTGCAAGTGTCACAAAAAATGCATCTCTTAAGGAGTTACAAAAGAGAGACAGAGTTTCTAGGGCGTGGGAGAACAAGTGGGGGAAGTTGAGGAGCGAAAGTGGAGGAAGTGTGAAGGAGAAACAAAAGGAGACTGAACACGTCCCCAGACACTTTGACGTCTCTCAGCTCTGTGGCTGTCCTTATCAAGCCGGGACTGCAAGGGAAGGCCTTCAGTAGCTTGACAAAAGCATTCTGCCCAGAAAGGCCCTTAAGGAAGTGTGAGCCAGTCTCCAGGTGCTCTACAGCTTTCAAATGACACACGCTGCCTAATATTTAACAGTACTTACTGCGGCCTTCCATAGCAGAGTCCGAGCAAATGCCGAATAGACCTAACGTACTGGAGTGCACTGCAGACGGCTGGACAGCTGCTGGGAAGGCAGGGCCAGCCTGGCAGTGAGGACAAGAGCACCGTCCAATCCAAAGCCAAAAACAGGGGGTGAGTTTGTCCATTAATCCAATAAACAAAACCACCCTAAACCTGACTCAGTAGCATATTTGCATGATGGGATTTTTGAATTTTACTTGATGGCTGATGACAAGGACAGTTCAGTTTGAACTCTAAGGACTAGAGCTTCCCCATCACGCTATCTTACCTCGAAATGCTCAAAAGTCAGTGTCTTAACTGAACGTGGAGGAGTCAGTCAGAACGTCTCCCAGGGATACAGGTGATTAGTGGAATTTCTTAGACTCTGTGAAAGAGGGAGGGCTTCAAGCTTCACTTCATGATTGTTGCCATGTTTTCAAGGTCTAGCCTGGGGTCACTGGTCCAGCATGAGGCCTGTCTAAAGGGCTAGTCAGGAAGTCCAGTGTGCAGGAGACAACTGGGAGAGCCAGAGTTGGAACGCAGTAGTCCTTTCTCTGTGTGCAGATTTACCTGGCGAATACTACATTGCTTAGATATCAGGAACTGCAGAAACACCCCCAGGACTGAGACACCCCAATGAGTAGGAAGAAAAGTTAACATGACTGCTATCCTGATGGTATTTATCACATGCTTTTATTTTGACTTCCAGCTTAAAGAGCAAATTCTGGGTCAATGAACAGAGGTAAGAAACTCCTGGGGGAGGGGCGATTGAAATAGTTAATTTATAGTCGTGGCTGCTAGATCATTAAAATGGTTCGTGCTGAGGAAAAGATAATGATTTCACGCACTATGCCGCAATCTTACTATTTTTTTTTTAAAGCATTAAACATGTCAGGGCAGTGCTGACTGAGGCTGAGACGTTCGGTTCAGTAGGTGGCACTCTTTCCTCGGGGTCAGTTTTTACAGTGGCCTGAAAAGCTTTCAAAAGGCCGTGTCCTAGGAGGTCCTGCCTTTCAAGAGAAGCAGACACCAGAAATTTATGGTCCTGGAACTTACTCTGTAGACCAGGCTGGTCTCAAACTCACAGAGATCTGCCTGCCTTCCCCTCTCGAGTGTTGGTATTAAAGGCATGCATCACCATGCTTGGAAAGGTACTATTTTATGACGAATTCAAATCTTAGATTCTAAGTGTAGATGTTCCCAGATGTTCCCTGGCCTGTTCCATTTAAGTTTCAAGGGAGATGGTCCAGCTCCAGTAGCCACCCTGTTCCTAGAGTATCCTGGAGGTTTTAGCTCTTCGGCACCTTGTGCTTCTGTATGCATTTGGTGTATGTTTGGTTCAAAACAGGCAAACCCGAAGACATCGCAACATCTGACTTCAGACTTCAAAGTCTGTATACTGGCTCAAAGATATGTCTAGAGATAGGAGGGAAAAGCTGTATAAAGTTGGACAGTGTTGCTCAATAGACCAGACAATTCCCCCATACATATACACATATGCGTGAAAAAAGGCCGTGCATTTGAGAGAAAGGAGGACACCTGGGAGGTTTTAGAGGGATGAAAGGTAAGAAGGAAATGGTGTAATTATATTATAATCTCAAAAATAAAAAAATTGCCGGGCGGTGGTGGCGCACGCCTTTAATCCCAGCACTCGGGAGGCAGAGGAAGGCGGATCCCTGTGAGTTCGAGACCAGCCTGGTCTACAAAGAGAGTTCCAGGACAGGTTCCAAAGCTACAGAGAAACCCTGTCTCGAAAAACCAAAAAAAAATAAAAATAAAAAAATAAAAAATTAAAATATAGACACATAGACCAATGGACAGGACTCACACATCAACCCACACAGTTACAGCCACCTGGTTCTTGACAACGGTGCCAAAAACATCTACTGGAAAAAAAGATACTCTCTGCAATACATGATGCCAGGAAACTAGCTATCCACATGTATACAGCGGAAACTAGATTCCCCCTTTCTCACTCTGGACAAAATTGATCAAAATCGATCAGAGACCTTAAGGTAAGTCCTGCAACTTTGTAACTACCAATGGGAAACGACATCAAGATATAAGCACAGGTGCAGGGCTTCTAACAGCTCAGGAAATAAGAGCAGATTGAAGGCTTCTCTAAAACAGAGAAAGTCATTACCTAAGGAAAGAGTGGAAGAAAATCTTTACCAGATAACCATTCAACAAGGGACTAATATCCACAATATATAAGGAACTCATAAAGTTAAATACCAAAAGAACAAATAAACTAATAAATGAATAATGAAGTGAACAGACCTTTCTTAAAGGAAATACAAGTGACCAATAAACACATGAAAGATGCTTGCTCTGTTCAAATACCAGGGGAATACAAATCAAAACTACATGGGAATCCCATCTCTCCCTGGTCAGAAGGACCGACAAGAAGAAGGTAAGGAAGAACAAGTGCTGTTGAGGATACCGAGGGGAGAGGACCCCGTAAGAACCATATGTGGGACTGCATTTGGTCGCTATGGAAACCAGTACAGAGGTTCTTCCAAAAACTAAAAGCAGAGTGATGTTCGATCTATTCCACCCCTGACGTCTTTCCAAAGGAACGTAAATTAACATACAACAGATATATGCTTGCACACCTAAGTTTACCGCAACATTGTTTGCGACAGCCAAGCGAAGGAATCCGCCTAGGGGCCCACCGAAGAAAATGCCGTGTGTGGTTTTATATGCACCATAGAGAAGAATGAAATCATGCCATTCTCGGGAAAAGGCATGAAACCAGAGATCAAAATCGCTCAGAGTTAGAAAGTCAAATGTATACTTAATCTCAGATGTGGAATCTAGGGCGTGGGTTTATTAGCTTTTAGGTCTAGAGATAGGAGAGAAAAGTGTGTAAAGTTGGACAGTGTTGCTCAATAGATCAGACAATTCTCCCATATGCACACCCCTGCAGAAGCTGATATATAACCCTGGCGGGCGTGAGCGTGGCGGGCATGAGCATCTTGGCACTGACAGGAGGCTTTCTTGCTGCCTTGCAGGTATGGCGGCATCTCCATCGGAGGGAAGCTCCCTGCCATCCCCGTCACAGGGGAAGCACTTGTTGGTTTTTTAAGTGACCTTGGCCAGATGATGAATGTGAGCGGGGTAGGTAAACAGGGTCGAATTTTTGACTTGTTTGAATATGAAGAGAAGGAAGTTATCCTACACACTAGAGAAGGGGGGACTATGAAAAGAAACATTTCTTTCTTTGTTATGCTATTCTAGGGTCCTGCCACCAGGGAGGCCTCTAAAGAAATGTTAGATTTCCTCAAACATCTTGAAACCAAAGACAACATTAAGGTAACTGACCCGAAGCTAAAAACTCCTGCGGGCTCATAATTTGACTGTTTTCACCCTGCTCAATTAAATCCCATTGCACCTGCTAAAACCAAGCGAGAAATGGCTGCCAAGTTCTTCCTTCTTGGCCACATTTGTTTTGCTGCTGGTAACAGCCTGTCTGTGTCCCCTCTCTGGAGCCTGGGTTGTAGCTCAACCCGTCCGGTCAAGACTGTCTCTGTCTGTCCCTCCTAGGTATGGTTTAACAACAAGGGCTGGCATGCCCTGGTCAGCTTTCTGAACGTGGCCCACAACGCCATCTTACGGGCCAGCCTGCCCAAGGACAAGGATCCTGAGGAATACGGAATCACGGTCATCAGCCAGCCCTTGAACCTGACCAAGGAGCAGCTCTCAGAGATCACAGTGTGAGCAGCCACCACCCCAGGCTCCCAGCCCCCTCCCTGTCTTATTCTCTCACTGGAAACCAAAGAGAATCTTTTTAGTGTTATGAGGCGCAGGCCTGAGCAGTAACGTTTAATTGGGCTCATAGGAATGTACCAGCTTCAAATGCTTCCTGCACCAAATTGCTTGGCTGTTCTTGCCCATCTCCATTTATTTGGAAGTAAATGAACACTTTATGCTGTTCCCTTGGGGCCCTTGATAACAAGTTCCTCCTGAATTACACCACTAACCTCCCTGCCAGGACATGAAGAACCTGCCAGGACCTGGAAGGTTCAGGGAGTCTCCTCCACTTCCCTGGCAGAGTTGTGGCTTCTGGTAATTCCCCGCAGATAGCCCTGCTTTGGATAGCCATGTTTGTGTTCCTCAGGATTGTACTCTCATATCTGAGCCTCAGGCAGGAAGAACATTGATTGGTCTTGCATGTGTGAGGCACCATTTGCTCTACTTGAGGCCTACAGAGAGGAGAACTTAGGAGAAGGGTTTTCTTTTTTAAAGTTTTTCAAGACAGGGTTTCTTTGTGTAGCCCTGGTTGTTCTAAAACTCTCTCTGTAGATCGGGCTGGCCCTGAGCTAGAGATCTGCCTGCCTCTGTTTCCCAAGTGCTCAGGTCAAAGGCATGCATCACCACTGCCTGGCTAGGAAGTGCAAACTTCTAGGAAGCTACTGGAACCTCCTAGGGTTTAGGAAGGATTCAGTGTCTACTCCCAAGCCAAACGCCTTCCGTGTGGCTCCAGAGACCAACCTTACATAACTAGCTTCATATTCTTTGAGTTTACATGTGACCGTTTCTTTTTTTTTTTTTTAAGATTTATTTATTTATTTATTTATTTATTTATTATGTATACAACATTCTGCCTCCATGTATGCCCATGTGCCAGAAGAGGGCGCCAGATCTCATTACAGATAGTTGTGAGCCACCATGTGGTTGCTGGGAATTGAACTCAGGACCTCTGGAAGAGCAGCCAGTGCTCTTAACCACTGAGCCATCTCTCTAACCCCATGACCGTTTCTGTGATATGTGATTTCAGAGAATAGAAGCCTGTCTATGCCTGCAGGAAACTCAAGAGTCTATAGAAAAATTCAGAGCTAAGTAGAATTTGGAATTGCTACAAACATTCATTTGTATACACCATAATAAATAAGTATGAGTGAAATAAAAGGAAAGGCTGTCCGGAATGTTCTCATGCATCAGAGAAGCAACCTATAAAAACATCCACTTCGCCTTGATTAGGACAATCCCGTGAGATGATGAGCTTCACGCTGGGGATATGGGTCTAAAGGTAAGGACTGCCGGAGCCTCCGGTGTGCCTTCCCTGGGTTTCTGATGTTCCCTCTCTCTGGTCCTGCTGCAGGCTGACCACTTCCGTGGATGTCGTCATTGCCATATGTGTGATTTTCGCCATGTCCTTCGTTCCAGCCAGCTTTGTCCTTTACTTGATCCAGGAGAGGGTGACGAAAGCCAAGCACCTGCAGTTTGTCAGTGGCATGAGCCCCACCACCTACTGGCTGACCAACTTCCTCTGGGACATTGTGAGTGCCAGGCCTTCCCTCACTTCCCGGGGCCCAGAGAAGGACTGGCAGTGGGGAGGGCTGCTGGGAAAATGGTCTTGTGACTGCTACCCCTTGACACCTGCTTAAAAAGGCAGGTGGGAACTAAACCTTGGGAAGACCACAGAGCAGAATTAATAGCCACTGAATAGGGGCGCCTCTGGGCCTGTCACCAAGAGGGTTTCAATGCACCCCAGGATCTCTCTATGCCAGAGATGAGTGAGTAGCGGGGGTCTGATTAGGTAATACCAAAAGGACTCTCCATCGTCTCTGTCTTAAGTCCTGCCTCAACCTCCCCAAAGGGGAAGGTAGAACTTCCTTGTGATAAGGTCACCAGAAAAGTACAGTCTAAGCACCAACTCTGAGCCTCAGGATAAACAACGAACAACTTGTAGCATAAATATATCACATATATCCCACCTCAATTATTGCATGGCACATATTTATAGTAAAAGTCGTTAGCGGCTTATCAGAAATTCACATTTAATTGGGCATCCTATATTTTAACTTGCCAAATCTGGAAATATTATCCAGAAGCCTTATTTTACTTCTTCAAAGTAACCAGGGGCCAGTGAGAGGGCTCAGCAGGTAAAGGAGCTTGCCGCACAAGCCTGACGACCTGAGTTCGATCCCTGGCACAAATATAAAGGTAGAAGGAGAGGAGCAACCGCAGAAACGTGTTCTCTGCCTTCACACATGTGTGTGGTTGTAGCGTGTACACCCACATATATCATGCGCACACACTCACACGGTAATCATTTTAAATGACTATATTTATTATGTTTTCGATCAGCTACCATGTTAGGGAAAATTAAGAAAAAAAACGCAAACAGCAATCAATGTTGGTGGGGGCAGAGAGAGATCACAATGCTGTGTTACTACAGGTCACAGGATCAAAGGAACTGTTAACAGACTCTACTTAGGATGGGACAGGGTAACTGACTGTGATACCAACTTATCTTTTCTTGTTGTCTTGAATAATGAGTATTTTTTTTTTTTTTGAAACAGGATCTCACTATGTAACCCTGGCTGGCTTGGAACTGGATATGTAGACCAGGTTGGCCTCGAACTCACAGAGATCCACCTGCTTCTGCACCCAAGTTCTGGGATTAAAAGCATGCGCCACCACACCTGGTCCATGAGATCTTTGTTTTATCTCAACATTACAAGAACAAAATGAGGCTTCTCTCATGATGATAAAAACATGTCGGCTCATGGAGACCAGCACAAATGACCCTCTCTCTCCCTGTGGCTTTTACTAATGAATCTGACTACGAAGATTCTCCATGACATGGTTCCTTTGAACTCACTCGACTTATTATGTAGCTATCACTTAACAATACAAAACTGGAACACTTCACTGGCAACTGAATTATTTCCTTTCTCTTCTGCTTGCATAAAAGTTCACCTTCAGGTGTAAGGGGCGCTTGGGGGGCTACCGGCTTCTCTTTGTGCTGTGATTTTAGCAGGAAAGGAGTTGGGCTCGCCTACCTTAAAAAGCTAACTGTTAAAAGTGTTCACTTGCTTTTTTTTAAATTAATTTTTTTTTTAGTTTTAGTTTATTTGTTTTTTGGGTTTTTTGTTGTTTGTTTGTTTGTTGTTGTTGTTGTTGTTTGAGACAGGGTTTCTCTGTGTAACAATCCTAGCTGTCCTGGATCTCACTGTGTAGACCAGGTTGGCCTCAAACCTCAAACACAGATCTGCCAGACTCTGCCTCCCATTGATGGGCAGTGGTGGCTGCTGCCACCGACATCACCCAGCTGAAATGGGCCTAGGATCTTTTTTTAGATGTATTTTTATTCTGTGTGTGTTTAGGTGTGTATGTTCGCCTGTGTGTATACATGCACCACATGCATGCCTGATGCCCAGAAGAGAGCATCAGATCCCCTGAACTGCAGTCACGGTTAGTTGATAGCCACTGTATAGGTGTTGGGGACCCAACCTTAGTCTTCTGCAAAAGCAGCAAATGTTGACTGTTGAGCTGTTACACTAGCCCCTGTTTAACTGTTTTAAAGATGAGGTACATAATTTACACTTGGGACTGGCCTGTGCGTATATTTGTACAAGGAGAGGTCTTGAAGCCAGTAGAAAGGGCATGGCTACAAGAAGGGGGTGGGCATCTCAGGTAGAAGTGGCACTAGCAAGGTAGACAGCAGCCCATTCTTTCAAGGGCCAGAAGATGCTGGCTACAGCCTTGCAGAAATGTATAGCTTTCTGGAACTCTGAGCTCTAGTCTAGAATTAAAGAGCTCATTACTCTAGTTGGTCCGTGGCAAAAAGACAATGCATGCCTGGGAAGTCGTTGTTGAACTAACAGTTAGCTGTTTATATCATATACTCAGGACACCTGTGGCATTAGAAATTTCTGTCCTGTGTGTGTCATCTGCTTTTCTTTTAAATGTTGAAGCCGTCTTAGACCTATAGACGTGGCAAGCACAGCTTAAAACCTTTTGAATTAGTTGAAAGTTTCTCTCTCTCTCTCTCTCTCTCTCTCTCTCTCTCTCTCTCTCTCTCTCTCTCTCTCTCTCAGGTCCCTCCTGGTCTTAACCATATGCATACCTAGTTTTACATAGGTAGAATATGGTAGATAGGGAATCTCCCCTAAAAGTTTACTTGGGGATACAGTTTTGCCTTATGGTACCTGTCTAGGCTGAATAGGTCCATTACCTAATTCCCAGACTGTGTTCCAGGGAGTCTGCAATCTGAATGGGGCATATCAAGGGATTGCTAAAAGGAGTAACTTATTTCTATTGTTTCAAACAGATGTGCATGCAGCTTGGTTTACAGGGGAGCCCTTAGTTGCTCACAAGTTTTGTGGGTGTATTGTTTGGAGATGGATGTGTGTATAGCCCAGTCTGCTAAGCTATTCCCTATGCCTGTCTGTCTCAACAGGGCCTTTGGCGTGCGTTCCATTGCCCTCCTCACACTGACCAGGCTTCACCGTGGTGGAGATCTAATCTTGCCAAGTCTAACCTAATGTCTTCAGAACCACATTGTTTAGAAGAGTTACCCCCACCATGTGACCTTTTCAAGACCAAGGACTATATTTTAAGTTTTTCCAAATTCTGGAAACATGTATAGAAAGAATAACCTCCAGGGCTTTATGACCAATTAGTGAGAGAGAAAGAGATCGCATAGAATTTTATATCCGTCGTTTTCAAAGATACAGACTGCTAGTCTTTGAACAGGGGTAAAAAAGAGGTTGTGAGTACACTATGAACAGCTTAACCGATATCTTAACTCTGTATGTTAAGAAAAACCAGTTTGGACAAGCGGGCTCAATCCAGACCATAAGAGCTGGAGGAGCCTGGTCCCCAGGTCATAGAGCTCCAGTGACTTTTTGTCTTGTCTCTCCAAGATGAACTATGCTGTGAGTGCGGGACTAGTGGTGGGCATCTTTGCTGGGTTTCAGAAGAAAGCCTACACATCCCCAGATCACCTTCCTGCTCTCGTGGCTCTGCTCATGCTGTATGGGTAAGTCTTCCGGGCCAGGGGAGGAGGTAGATTTTCTGGTACCAAACTTGGCTCCTCTTGTAGTGGGAGCATGTGCAGGTTTAGCCACGGACACTTCCATGGTAGCTAATCCGAAACCTGTCTAGCTGACTCCAGCTCTCCAAGTCTGAGCCCTAGTCCATTCAGGGGTACAGAGATGAATGCCACATAGTCTAAATCTTCTTCACTTCCAACTGTGGCCTTGAAAAAAGCCTGGGACTCGGTCACCCTCTACTCTGATTTCTATCCCCTCTGTGGGCAAACTGTGCAGCGCAGTGTCTCCCTCTGTTCTTGCCAAGAGTTATCTGCATAGAGTAGACGATTCCAAGCCATAACACCACCCCCACATCAGCCTAGAAGAGGACATAGAGACGAAATCCAGTCAAATTATGGAGTACAGCATGCAGCATTGTATCCCAGGCCTATTAACTGTGGACAAATAATTCATTTAACTGGACCTCAGACTCCTCATCCATAAAAAAGACTGAAGCCTGGCCCATCCTTATAAAGAGAGGAGAGTCTTAGCAGAACAACAGCCTCCATTCATCCCAGAACAATGGCCTCCATTAATCCCTCTTGAAAATAGACTCAGTAGTCAGCTTGACTGTGAACGATGAAATGATGAAGATGAACTCTTGGGACCTTCAGTTCTGCCTTACCCGGAGCAGAGCGCATTACTGTGGGTGACCGCCAAGCTTTAGGGCTCATAAAGTTCACACATAGCTCCTGCCTCATTCGCTCCTCATAAAACCCATGCGATGGTCAGGGCAGGCATCGTCATCTCCTTTGGAAGATGAGGCACGAAAGCCAAGGAATGGAGTGTCTCCTTGCTCTCCCTGGGACCCCAGCCAGTTCAAATATGTCACCTTGTATCTAGACATAGAGTTGATGGGATGGATCTCGGAACTCTCTCCCTGAGCTCTGTCATCTCTCACAGATGGGCAGTTGTCCCCATGATGTACCCAGCATCCTTCCTGTTTGACGTCCCCAGCACAGCCTATGTGGCTTTGTCTTGTGCGAACCTGTTCATCGGCATCAACAGCACTGCCATCACCTTCATCCTGGAACTATTTGAGAATAACCAGGTGAGCAGAACTTTCTAGCTTCTTGGTTTAATTGGTAGGATGGTAGAGCAGACGTACCAGTCCCCGGAGCCATCGCAAACACTGTGCGTGCAGATTCATGTGCACAGGTGAGCAAGCTGCCTCCCTTACCCTTACCCAACACTGCTCCCTACTCTTGTCTTTTGATTTATGTGCTCTGAGCACCAGGGTTCTGTAAGCCTCTTCTTTAAGCGATATACATTCCCTCATGATTCTGCCTTTTTAGATTAAAGCTAGAAAGTTTCCTTAGGGGAATTTAGGTTACACACACACACACACACACACACACACACACACACACACACTCATACTCATACAATGACATTCAGGTGATTTCATATAAGGACCACACACTAACTGAATGTGCCCCAGGAGCTTCTGTTCATGTGACTCCCAAATCTAAAAGAAACAAAAAGATTGCCATAATGAAAAAGCTCCCTCCTCACTTCGGTTCCCCCAGTTCCCTTATCCAGACCCCACCTTATTGCGGTTCCTAACATTTCCTGAAGACACACAAACAAACACATAGTTTTCCTCCAACTTTTACATATACACAAATGACAACATACTAGCATACTGCCCTGCTCCCAAAGGAATCCTGAGTACAGGATTAGGAAATCCTGGTGCTGAATGACTCCATCTTACAAGTTAGGAGGCCCACCCCCTGACTTCTCCCTCTCCAGAAGGGGATGGCCAGACAGAACCCTTAAAAAGAGGGGAGTATGTGGCTGCAGGTCTACCTTTATCCCTCACCCCTTTTGGTTACGTCCTGCTCAGGCTACCCCATGCTCTGGCGGTCCTCCAGCAATCCAGCTCCCTGGGGGGCGGAGTCTGTGTCCTCAAGTGTCTCTTTAGCCTGCCCTTTCTCACTAGTTCTTCTCAGTTCAGAGGGTGGCCACTGGGCGCTGCCAGAGGACCAGCGTCCCTGGCCTTGCTCTGTGAAGGCACTGGAGCCTACCTGCTCACAAGGGGACAGTTGGCCTCAGTTTCCACCCTCAACCGCCTCCCTCTCATTCTTAGCCGCTGCTCAGGCTCAACGCCATGTTGAAGAAGCTGCTTGTCGTCTTTCCACACTTCTGCCTGGGCAGAGGCCTCGTCGACCTGGCACTGAGCCAAGCTGTGGCAGACGTCTATGCCCAATTTGGTGGGTAACATCCTAGGTCTGTAGGTCACAACCGTGGATCCATCCAGCCTGGGAAAGTTACAAGGGTTCTACGTCAGACCTGCAGCCTAGCGGTTGGAGCGGGGGGGGGGGGGGGGGGGGGGGGGGGGGGGGGGGGGGGGGGGGGGGGGGGGGGAGAACCTAAATCCTGGTCAGGAATTACGCTGCCATTTAGAAGGAATTAAGGTGCCTCTGTTTCTATGGCTGGGAGCCACAGGTGGGGCAAAGGGCAGGATCTTACACTCCTACACTCTGACCTGGGGAGCCAAGAAGAACTTGATTTGGGGGTCTCATTTAGCCTCTCCCCCAGACCTGGGCATCTGGGTCATAGTCGGGTCTTCGTGGGTGAGCCTGGGAACCCTAAAGCAGACTATGCCTCCTAATGTACTGTTGCTTCCATCCCCAGGGGAGGAATACTCCTCCAACCCCTTCCAGTGGGACCTGATTGGGAAGAATCTGGTTGCTATGGCAACAGAAGGGGTGGTCTACTTCCTTCTGATACTCCTCATTCAGTACCACTTTTTCTTCACCCGGTGGTATGTTCTTGTTTTGGGCTTTTTGTTTTTGTTTGTTTGGTTGGTTCTGGTCTTTCTCTGTGCAACAGTCCTGGCTGGCCTGGAACTCACTCTGTAGACCAGGCTGGCCTTAAACTCACAGTGATCTGCCAGCCTCTGCCTCCCAAGTACTGGGATTAAAAGCGTGTGCCACCACCGCCTGGCACCTGGTGGTGTGTCTTACTGCACCCCGAGGTGCCATCTGGTCACAAGTGTTTCCAGCCCTGGCCTTTGTATCAGCGTGGTTCTCAGAAACTGCATGCCTTATTGATCTTTTTCTTCACTCTTAAGGCCCAGCTTGTTCTGCTACAGGGAGAAGGCTTAAAGTAGGCCTGTTGGAACTTGAGGCAAGTCTTAGCTTCAAACTTTTAGAAATACATTTTTTTTCCATTTCAGTTACTAATATTTAAATTTCTGTGTAGTTACCACATACCTATCTTAAGCTGAGTGCTAGCACTCTAAATAAGAATAATTAGGGACTATCTAAAATATGAGGAACCAGGGTTTTGATCTATGAGAAGAGAGAGACAGAACAAACTCCCTTGCTGTCTTTAACACCGAGTGCAGGAGTAACCTTGGGACCTTGTGCCCGGTGAGGGCAGCCAGGGGCCTGGGGAGAGGTGAAGGAAAGCTACCCTACCTCCATGCCCATAGCCAAGCTAGCTCTCTGCCAACCCTAGACTTCCCAGGACATCTCAAGAGGCAGCTCAACCAGCTTATGCTCCTGCCCAGCCATACTTCCCCAGGCTCTCCCCCAGCCCTGCCTGCCTCATGCTGACCCCAGCTTGGTTTCTGGAGTATAACCCCTTCAGAGGGCCACACCCAGGGCCCTGCATCCCTATCACCCAGGCCCTCCCTAAAGATTTTTATGACATTTTTTTTGTTGTTGTTGTTGTTGTTTCTTAACCTTTCCTCCTCTCAGGGTGAGTTTGATAAGATGTAAATAAAAGGACTCCAGGGCCTGGCGCATTATAAATGATCTGCTTCCCTAATCGCATGGTTGAGAGGGCTGAGGAAGAAAATAAATCAACACATGTAGAATACACAGTCAATAGTGCTTCTAGTTATGGGTCGGACTGTGAGAAGCTCTTGGCGGGTCTCTCAGCTGTCCGCAGACCCCTCAGAAGTGCTGTTCATACAGTTTAAAAGAGAAGAGGGGGAAAGAGTTGATTGCCCAAACTAAGTCCTGAGCTTTAAACTCTGATACCAATAGAATTGAGTGAGTCCTACAGAAAATCAGAGTGGCCAGGGCTTCCAGACACTCAACAAATATACCCATGCAGGTAATTAGCAAGCAAAGGGAGTGGAAGGAAGAAAGGATGTCCTCTTGGTAGAGGAAAGGCCTACACCAAAGCGCAGCAGCCCCAGAGAGTAAGACTGATACGTGGAACAAAAGGACTTCCAGGTAGCCATAGAACAGGAAGATGAAGGGGTACAAAGGGGGAAGACGGGGTTGGGTCATGAAATACTCCTTATCTGGATGACTTGGGATTCAAGGCTATAAGCAGCGTGAACTCCCTGGGGTATTCTAACCATGATCTTACCACGGCTGAGAGGTGAGATAGGAGTCCGTGATGATCTGCAAAGAGCTGGATCTGCAGTGAGCTGGATAGGGACGGAGGCATCGGGCGGTGATAGAGAAAAGCGGAAGAAAGTCTCTTAGACAAGATTTAGCAGTAGATCAGAGACAGTCAGCGAGGGAGGAAGGAGAGGCTGGAGTCCTAGGTCAGGCATGTCTGAGTTATAGCCTACAGGCTGTACGCCTCCAAGGGTAGCCAGGAATACAGCTTAACACACTTGTAGGTGACAAAGTCATATATCAGTGTCAAAAGGTCAGACACTGGGCACATAGGTGGTCAGCAGGATTTCCAGAAGAGGAAGATTCTTTCGGCAGGGTAGGAGGAGGAGAACACACTGAGGCTACCAAGTGAGAGGAGCCTGCATGAGGTAGGGACTAGGGCGAATGGCAGGGTTGATGGAGAAGTGGATGCATTACAAATGTGCAGGTGGCAAAGGCATGTGGAACCTGCCTGCAGGACATAGAAGCTTGGAGAATTTAGACTTGGAACCTAGAGCATCCAACAAACCAAGAAAGATTTGGAACCATGTGTTAATACAATGGCAAAGCTATTTTGACATTGATAGGAAAGGCTGGAGGAAAGGGGAAGGCTGGTAGATAATAACCCATGGACGTTTCACCTGCCAGAGTGGAAAGATTTTATTTTTTTTAAAGATTTATTTATTTATTTATTATGTATACAACTTTCTGCCTCCATTTATGCCTGCATGCCAGAAGAGGGCGCCAAATATCATTACAGATGGTTGTGAGCCACCATGTGGTTGCTGGGAATTGAACTCAGGACCTCTGGAAGAGCAGCCCCAGTAGAAAGATTTTAACAGTATAATACTAGCTCCCAGATCCTGAGCCTTCACTCTGTACCAGACATCATCCAAAGTTCATCTTCGCACATCCCCGAGACGACCTTCTTTCCCCTTCACATGGTTGAGGAAGGCAAGGCTCAGAGAGGTCCGGAGGCGAACACGAGGTCGCGCATTAAGAGGGCAGGGCTACAATGCAGGGCTGATTTGAACAGAAGCCCTTGACCTCTTTCCTAGTACCCCTCCTGTCAGGACTTAGAGGAAAGAAGCCCAGGGGAGTAGAAGTGGGGGAGTGGATGGCAGGTAGGAGGAAGGGAACCATGTGGCAGTTACTGCACACCAAGCCCCATCTTGTCCACATCCCTTCCTCTAGGGTCGCTGAGCCGGCTAGAGAGCCCATTTTTGATGAAGATGACGATGTGGCTGAAGAAAGACAAAGAATCACTAGTGGGGGAAATAAAACCGACATCTTATGGCTAAATGAACTAACCAAGGTGAGGGGCACAAGTGGGCAATGCTATCTTAGCGGTGCGAGCTGAGCGCACACATGGCGCAGGACCATGTATGCCACCTCTGTATTGTCGCTTGCCTTCCGGGAGCACCCATTTCCCATGGTACTGCCCCTGCTGGTCATCTTGGGTACTGCAGGGCCCCCAGATGAGCTTCTCCAACTGAGCGTCAGCATCTTCTCTCTGTTCTGCATGTGCACCGTGCGGTTCAGTCTCGACACCGCTGTGTTCATCTGCTGCCGTGTTAATGTGTAACCTCCTCATGTTGGTGCCTTTCTCCCAAAGCTCTGCTGCCTTCGACTCAGGCTCCACTGCCTGCTCTACCCCTATCTTGGTCTTCAACCCAGTTTCTTTGAATCTCACAGGTTTATTCGGGCTCTTCCAGTCCAGCAGTAGACAGGCTGTGTGTCGGAGTCCGTCCTGGAGAGGTGGGTACCATACAGACTACCATGAAATAACTCTTGAGAAAAACCACCCCTTAACCATGAATCTTCCCCCTCTGAGCAAAGCTGGACAGTAGGAAACTAATGAAAGCCAAACTTTCTAGTAGATGCAGGGAGGAAAAACAGATTAAATTTACTGTTTTTATTTTGCCCAATATATCTAAAACATTTTTTCAATGTGTAATTAATATAAAACATTACTGAGACTTTTTTTTTTCACTTTTCTTTGTTGTTCTTATTCTAAGTTCTCAAAGCCAGTGTTACATACTTAGTGCCCAAGTCAATTAGGATTAGGTGTGTTTTGTGTTGGTAGCCATACATAGCCATTAATCTCTATAACAGCAGTCTATGTATAAAATGACTCCCAGATCTTACACTGGCCTGGGGTCTGGCAGTGAAGGCCTCCTTAGTCCCTAGGGCAATACCTGTTCTCTGTTTCCACCTAGTGCTTTGGTCTCCTGGGAGTGAACGGTGCAGGCAAAACAACCACATTCAAGATGCTCACTGGGGACACCACAGTGACATCGGGCGATGCTACCATAGCAGGCAAGAGGTGAGCGCTCTGTCCTTCCTGTTGCAGGGTGTCCCCCAGGGGTCATGTCCTTGTGCTAAAATAAGGAGAGCCATTCTCAGTCGTGTGCCAGGGCAACTCTGAGACCCAGAACGACCCATGCAGGAGGGAGATCTCCCACCGAATGTCATTTAAAAATACACCAGACAGAGGCACACTGGGAAACCAAGCTAAACTGTATTTAAAAGAGTGCTCATAGCATGGAGTCCTAGAAAGTTCTGGGAATCACCAAGCCAAGGCTTCTTCATCTCTTTGGGCTACAGACTGTTTTCAGCAACCCAGGAGCCCTGTGTCTTCTTCCTCTGTAAAGAATATTCTGTGGTTTCCCATTATCTCCCTCCTGACAGTTTATAAAGCTTCAAGGAATTCACTGAGCCCTGGGGTACACCCGTGATCCCCCTGCAGCCTCTGAATCCCAGGCTAAGAACTCCCGGGGTAATACGTCCTGTCTCTGGGTTGAATTTCAGAATAGAAGTCCTCATTCAAGGGACCACAGGAGGACTTTCTCGGCATTGGCTGTGTGTGTGTCCATCCTAGCTCTCATCAGACTAAGGAAAGCTGGGAAGGAGAAAGCTGGCCGGTAGCCCTGGCTTCTGGAGAGTCACTGTCGGCCTCTGTAATAATGTGGTTTTAAACAGACTTGGCCTCTACGAGGCAGGGCAGGGAAGAGGATGAATGGCCTCCTCATTGCTGGCTGCTCCTGAACAGCAATGTTGTCACTCAGTGAGAGGGTTCACAGCACTCTGCCCCGGTTTGTAAGTGGATACAGACACTGCTGACAACTCCCCAACATCTGCTTGACAAAGACCACCCCCCTCCTTTACTCAAAAGTAGTGCTCGACCCGGCCCAATGGGCAGCCAAAGTCCTGAGCACATCTCTGGGACTCAGATAAGATGAATCTGGGGTCCCAGCCTTCCATGGTTGTGCCCGGTGGATCTGAAGCAAACAGACTACAAAGATAGAGCCAGGTCATGGCTGAGTGTATCTCATCTTCCACCCGGCTAGCTGTCACCAGGCAAGTGACTTCACAGTGGTAACAACAGGAGTTATGGAGAAAAGATTTAGTGGGGGGGATGAGGGATGTGGTAGCAAGTTATTAGGTGACACCAGTTTGGGTACAGGTGAGACATGGCCTGATAGTCTAAGGTAAAACTAAGCTGCGAGTTAGAAAGAAAGCCAGGGTTTAAAGAGGGCAGCTTCGGTGGGATTAACACCTGTGAATTTGCCAAGGTTGCTTCATTGTTTCCCCCGTGTGTTTTCAACTGACCTACCTATACCTTGAGTGACCTTCGTCACAGTGAGGGACTGCAATGGACTCCCTATGTCCCACCCTAGTCTAGCCACCCTTTATTAATAAGCCCTTAGCTGTAAGGGTTGGGCAAAGGTGATTTGACAAAATCACCTATGTAGAGTTTTGTTGTTGTTGCTCAAGTCAATACCTTTCTTGTGGGGTATCTAAATGGAATAGATACCATCAGATGGGGAAGAGGGAACCCTATTCTGCCGCTGGCTAGCCTCCTGCTCCAGTGGTTATCTGATTGTCTCTCTTTGTCTGCCAATAAACACAGAGGAAGAAGTTCACTTCCACTGGGAGGTAGCCACCTTTTCCAAGCTACTCCCTAGATATCTGAAAGGGATCAGAATCCATTGATGATCCATTGATCATTTCTTAACCTTTGTTTTTAAAGCCTCAAGCCAGATGATCCAACCTAATCATTCGAGTGGCCGTTTGTCTTAAGACCTGGAAACTCAGGAAGATTTGACTAGTTTTAAAGCTCAGGACTCCTGATGAAGTTCGTGCTTCCAACTAAAGTATCCCCACTTGGATTTCCGAATTCCATGTGTGTTTTTAAGATGGAGGTTTTGGCCCAATGGCAGCAGACTCTCCAGCTCCTGCTCCCTGGTCACCTCCTCTAGGAAGGACACTCACTAATTGTTTTTTTCTTCTTGCAGCATCTTAAACAGTATGTCTGACGTCCATCAAAACATGGGCTACTGTCCTCAGTTTGATGCAATTGATGACCTACTCACGGGCCGAGAACATCTTTACCTCTATGCCAGGCTGCGGGGCGTGCCAGCAGAGGACATTGAGAAGGTGAAAAACAGTTTGTTGTGACTTTCCAAAATATACAAAGAACTCAAGAAACTCTATATCAAAAAACCAAATAATCCGAAAAAAGGGGGTACAGACCTAAACAGAGAACTCTCAACAGAGGAATCTAAAATGACTGAAAGACACTTAAGGAAATGCTCAACATCCTTAGCCATTAGAGAAATGCAAATCAAAACAACTTTGAGATTGCAAGCTGGTACAGCCCCTTTGGATATCAATATGATGATTTCTCAGAAAATTAGGAAATAACTTTCCTCAAGACCCAACAATACCACTTTTAAGCATATACCCAAAGAATGCTCAATCATATACCACAAGGACATGTGCTCAACTATGTTCATAGCAGCATTATTTGTCATAGCCGAACCTAAAAACAATTCATATGTCCCTTGACCAAAGAATGGATAAAGAAGATGTGGTACATTTACACAATGGATTCCTATACAGCAGAAAAAAAATAACAACATCTTGAAATTTGCAGGCAAATGAATAGATCTAGAAAACATCATATTGAGTGAAGTAACCCAGACCCAGAAAGACAAATATAATATGTACTCAATCATAAGTAACTTTTAGACATAAAGAAAAGAAAAACCAGTATACAATTCACAATCTCAGAGAACCTAGACAACAAAGAGGACCCAAAGAGAGACTTACATGGATCTAATCTATACGGGAATTAGAAAAAGACAAGATCTTCTGAGTAAATTGGAAGTGTGAGGATCATGGGAGAGGGAAAAGGGAAGGGGCGAGGAAGGGAGAGGAGTGGAGAAAAATATATAAATCAATAAAAACAATAAAAGGGGGAAAAATAAAATATATTAGACAACATGTTAGTTGGATGGTGAAAATTAATGTCATGTAGAATGCTCCCAGATATGATACTCTAGTATTATACCTAGATCCAGCTTCACTTACGTAGACTCCTGGCGGACAATGTACAACCTGAATCTTATCATTAAAAAAAAACATAAGATAAATTCTAAGGAAATAATATTCATTTTAAAAGAAGGTGAGAAGGAGGGACTATATATGTCTTTAATATCACATGTTACTGCTCACAGGAGGCTAACGTAACACAATGAGGGCTATAAAGATGACCACATGGGTAGAGCCCTTGCGCAATTGAGAGGACCTGAGTTTGAACCCCCAGTCAGGTTCAATGTGGTGGAGCATGTCTACAACCCCAGGGCTCCTACCAGCAAGATGAGAGACAGGAGAATCCTCAAAGCTCATGGGCCACCTAGCCTGGCATACACAGCGGTGAACAAAGAGACCCTGTCTCAACAAGGTGGGAGGGGGCAGGGGAGCAGCGCTGGGGGTCGTCTACTGTCTGCCACGTGTGTGCTGAGGCAAATGTGCACCTGCGATGGTGCACAACCACCCCACATACACATCCTGGGGTTGGCGTGGGGGCGGAGGGCTTGAAACTATATTTCCAAACAACAGGTTTAAAATGGCACCTGTGGGAGAATAGGAATCAGATTAAGTAAAATATCCAGTGAGTTAGTTAGAGAGAAGCAAGTGCTGAGAGGAAAACTAAACGGGGGACAATCGTTGGGATGAGGTTCGTGCTTGTCAACAGAGAGGCCAGCCCAGGCCATAGCTCACAGCAAGTGATGTCTAAGTATAGCGTTGGAGGAGGGAAGTGAGCCAGAGCTTGCCTCAGAGCACTTTCCCTGGTGTTAGACTCACAAGAAGCTTATAGATGGGACTGTTTGGGGTTAGAGCCAGTGGTTTGGGGGTACACTGTATTCTCAAAGAGACCTTAGAGCTCTTGGTGGGAAATGCAGACCTTCGAAGGCTGCAGGCTGTTTCTCAGGGGGTTGCAGAATGGAGGAAGCCACACTGGTGAAACCAAAGAAAAAGACTAGATCAAGTGACCTTCTCGCCTTGAAACATCCCTGCACACCCTCCAGCAGGTGGCCCTGCTGCCGCAAATCTGGGGCTGGCAGGATGAGCTCTGAGAACACAGCTTTGCCCTGTGCTGGCGCCTGGGGCATCCGCTTATCCATCATCCGCCCCCTGAAATTTCTTTCCCTTTCCTAGGTTGCCAACTGGGGTATCCAGAGCCTGGGTTTGTCTCTCTACGCCGACCGCCTGGTAGGCACCTACAGCGGAGGCAATAAGCGGAAACTCTCCACGGCCATAGCACTCATCGGCTGCCCACCCCTGCTGCTGCTGGTGAGGGCATCCTACCCTGAAGAGTTGAACCCTTGCTGCACGTTCTGGGTTGGAGAAATTAGCTCAGGGCTTGCGGCTTTAGAAAAGATAACAGTTAGCTTTGGTTGGACTTGCTCACGTATTACCCCCTTGGAGCAAATTAGCCCAGTGTTTGGTTACAGCACAGTTTGTCCTTCAATGCCCAGGAAGGCTCTTGAGAGTCAGCAGCTAAGAATGGGAAAGCTCTGTCAGCTCCAGGGAGTGTTGATATCTGGTTAGAAACCAGGGTGAGAAGGTCTGTGTGGGCAGGAGCATTGACCTGAGTCAGGGGCTCCGGTGACCCTTGCATGAATTATGAGCCGACCTGAGTCCCTGAGTCCACGCAGTCTGAGTTTTAAGAGGACACAGGACATAGAGAGGACTGGAATAGTTACCTGGGCTATCTCCCTCCCCTGACCCCTTCTAATTCTATTGTGTCTGTCTGTCTGTCTGTCTGTCTGTCTGTCTTTCTCTCTCTCTCTCCCTTCCTTCTTACCTTCCCTCCTCCTCCACCTCCTCCTCCTCCTTCTTCTTCCTCCTCTTCCTCCTCCTCTTCCTCCTCCTCCTCCATCATCATCATCATCATCATCATTATACAGTTTCTTTATTCCTGTGGTCTTAACTATAATTTACTCACAGCTGACATAGATCTATAGGTGTACACCGTGTTTCTGTACTCTCCAGTTTCCGTCCTGCCTTTATGTCCTACAGCTCATGGCTCTGTCTTTCCTTCTTGCTGGGAAGTGATTATACACATGTCCGTTAGCCCAGGAAGGATGCAGCCATGGAGAAAGACCAGCTCCGAGTCCGTATCTCCCTGTTTTCTCTCCTACTCTCCAGGATGAGCCCACGACAGGGATGGATCCGCAGGCACGCCGCATGCTGTGGAACACCATCGTCAGCATAATCAGAGACGGGAGAGCTGTGGTCCTCACCTCCCACAGGCAAGAGATCTCCAGGGAGGTGGAGGGAGTGGGAGCATCCCCTACCTTCGTTCTCACTTCCTCTCTCCTGCTCGACAGCATGGAAGAATGTGAAGCCCTGTGCACAAGGCTGGCCATCATGGTGAAGGGCACCTTTCAGTGTCTGGGCACCATTCAACACCTCAAGTACAAGTAAGCAGATGGAGGGGCATGCCTTTCACTACGTTCTGTGGGTTCAACCAGGCCTTCAGTTCATCATGGACGTTTGGTAAAATTGCCTCTTCATCCCACAGGCATTGGCCAACGATGGCTGGGCCAGATATGGATGTTCTATACTGGACTATAGAAGTTCATAGGAGTCTCTGGATGGGAGAGTCCTTACTGGGTCATTTACTGGGGCAGAGCCTAGTTGGAAAGCAGGAAGGCCACTGTCACTGATCTAGTCTCAATCCACATTTCCCTACAAATCCAGGACCCACGACCTGTTTTCTGAGAGCCCACAACCAATGCAGAGGTGATTAAGAGACCAAACAGCTTTCAGGCAGATGGATCTCTGTGAGTTCAAGATCAGCCTAATCTACAGTGTGAGTTCCAGGACAGCCAGGGCTACACAGAGAAACCTTGTCTCAAAGACAAACAAACAAGAGACCAAACAGCTTGAGAACCAATTTTCTTTTCTAGAATATTGTATCTGGTTGTTTAAAAACAAATGACCATATGTTGTTGTATGACAAACTAATACCAGTAATCTTGAGCAAGATGATCTTGTATCCATAAACATACAAGTGGTTAAAGATAATTCCTTGTTATTTATAGCTCGTGGGATAAAGCTAAGAATTCATTAAAATGAGATTATTGTAACATTGCTATTTTTCCTTGAATCCTGATATGCCTGGGAAAGACCTGATTTATAGTTCTCACTCGGGTATTTCACATGCTTATTAAGAGCCCAGGATATAAGCTATGAAGCCAGCCAGTGAAAAGGACAGAGAACCTAGCTTATCTGAGACCCAAATCTTGGGGAGTTCATGGAAGCATGTTACATGGAAAGCATTATCCTTTACATGCGTCAGAGTGGGATGATCTAATATGTAAGGGGCATTTGACAAAAGGGCACTTGGCCCTGACTTCTTCAGTAGCCACCATGTGGAGACTACACAGACAGCTATGAGGTAGCCACCGTGTGGTTACTACGTAGGTAACTATGAGGATATCATCCTGTGAGGTCACCAGACCCCTGTCACCAATGCCCCATGCCCAAATACTAAAGGACACCCCCCCACTTTCCCTCTCATTCCTCAATCTCCTCATGATAGTGGAGACAACGAGGAAGATGCTCCCATGTAAAGAGATGGCTGATTTCCTGGTACTGGAAGGCTAATAGCATCTTACAGGCAGAGACAGCCCTGGTTCATAGAAGAAGTCTGACAGTAACTTGAAGTGACATGATGTACCCCCCACGGAGGTCATCACAATCACCAGCCTAGGACGCATACTCTTTCTGGTGGACCATCTTGACCCACACAGGGGGACCAGCAGACCTAGAGGGAGAAGGGAGAAGCAGCACTGTTCACCTGCTGTGTATCATTGTGACAAGATACCTGAGAACAACCCACACCAAGGAGCAAAGGCTGGTCAGCTGCATGGCTGTGGGCCTGGGGCAGACTATCGTGGTGGTGGTGGTGGTGGTGGTGGTGGTGGTGGTGGTGGTGGTGGTGGTGGTGGTGGTGGTGGTGGTGGTGGTGGTAATATGTGCCAGAGATCTGGCATACCTCAATAGATGCCAGCGGGGGTAAGGCAGAGGAAGAGAGAACCTTTTTCAACCACTGGTTCCCATGACCTTCTTCCTCCAACTAGGCCCCACCTCTGATGAAATCATCCACGGATGGAGTGAGAGCCCCTCCTGATCATGTCACCCCTAAAGACCCACCTTTATTCAGTGTCGCAATGAGGACCAAGCTTTTAATACACAAGTCTCCAGGAGATATAGCCAAACCACAGCAATGCTCCACTTCCTTCAGAAACTTTCCTTAGGGAGTAGAGCCTTCCTTGCCTCTCCCTGGCAAGTCTTATAAAAGTCATCCAGTCTTCCCCACATCTGAGCGCTCCAGCCATGTCCTTTTATGGGGAAGGAGGACTAGGATCTCTACAAGGGGCTATAACCACCTTGAACTTCAGCAAATATGTCTATCCAACTTTGCCACATGGCTATTTAGACCTCCAGAAACATGTCAAACATGGTTTTTTTTTTTTTTTTGCTCCTAGTTTTAAATGTGCGTGGAAAATCAAGGCTGTGGGCATTGAATCCCTGTTATGCCCGATGAGAGTACTCTTTGGGGATTGTCTTAGCTCTAACAGTATTGTACACTGTGTGCACCTGCTAGGTTTGGAGACGGCTACATTGTCACAATGAAAATTAAATCCCCGAAGGACGACTTGCTTCCCGATTTGAATCCTGTGGAGCAGTTCTTCCAGGGCAACTTCCCAGGCAGCGTGCAGAGGGAGAGACACCACAGCATGCTCCAGTTCCAGGTCTCCTCCTCCTCCCTGGCCAGGATCTTCCAGCTGCTCCTGTCGCACAAGGACAGCCTCCTCATCGAGGAGTACTCCGTCACTCAGACCACGCTGGACCAGGCAAGTCCACCCAGGGTACTGAGTGGCAGGAGGTTGTGCCCGCTGCACTCCAGCACCTGACATGGGTAATGGGTGACACGGAAACAGACAGGTGTCTTCAGTTCTTACACACTGTTGGGCTCCGTCCCTTAGAGCAAATCTGGCATCTCAGAGATAATGTTCTAACAATATTCTCGTCATCCACAAACTTCACTGACTATTTTTACTTCGTTCTTTTCTTTTTTTTTTTTTTAAATTTTTCGAGACAGGGTTTCTCTGTAGCTTTTGGTTCCTGTCCTGGAACTAGCTCCTGTAGACCACGCTGGCCTCGAACTCACAGAGATCCGCCTGCCTCTGCCTCCTGAGTGCTGGGATTAAAGGCGTGCGCCACCGCCGCCTGGCCTTCGTTCTTTTCTTATGAGTTATTTTATGCTTGCTGGTGAATGGTGATGGCTGTTTTTTTCCTTCTTTCCAAATCAACTATTTCATGTGTAATTTACAAAGAACAAAATAGACATCTTTAATTGTATGGCTCAAGGAGTCTTTATATTTATTCTTTATGTAGGTGTTTATTTATTGGTTATGAATGTGATGTTCATGTGTGTGTATTTGCATGTCTGCAGGTACACACGAACATGTGTGAATATGCATGTTTAGGCCTGAGACTGATGTCAGAATCTTCCTTGATTGCTCTTCCTTCCTATTCTCCAAGGCAGGGTCTCTCAATCAAACCCAGAGCTTTCCAATAATCTGGCTACTCTTGTAAGCCAGTGTGCTCTGAGAATCTCTTGTGTCCACCTTCCAAGGCTGGAACTGTAGTGGACCACATGTACCAGGCATTTATGTGGGTGCTGAGGATCTGAACTCTGGTCTTCACTCTTGCGCAATGAGCATTTTAAATATTTTAATGGCCGAGCTGTCTCCATAGCCCATCTTTACTCTTCCCATCGTGTGTCCCTGAAATGCTTTCTGCCAGACTCCACATTTCCACTCTTCTCTCCCCTGGCAGTGCCTGGCAAGTGCCATCTCACTTTATTTTGAGGGTCTGTTATATGTAACCCAGGACTGTGTGCTTCCAAATGCTGGGACAACAGCCTTGTGCCACCATGTCTGGCGCCTTCTACTTTCTTTCTATAAAATTGTTAATATCCATCTATCTCTATTGATTAATCAATAATTAGATGGATAGATAAATGATTGTTGTAGAATATTATTATAAGGTGTGATACATTTGTTTAAGCTATGGATCATTTGTTTAATGATGCAAAGACAGGCTATATTCTTTTATGTTACATCTGTGAAGCTGTCTGAAACACCTGATTGATCTAATAAAGACAGGAATGACCAATAACTAACCAGGAGAAAGGATAGGTGGGACTGGCAGGCAGAGAGAATAAATAGGAAGAGAAAGCTGGGAAGAGAAAAGATCAAGGAGTGAGAAAGAGGAGGAGAGGAAGGCTCGAGGAGCCAGCCACCCAACTACATAGCAAGCCATGGAGTAAGAAGTAAAGAATGGTATCCAGAACTAGAGAAAGATAAAATCCCAGAGGCAAAAAGTAGACAGAATGGCTAGAAATAAGCCAAGCTGAGGCCAGGCATTCATAAGTAAGAATAAGCCTCCATGTGATTATTTGGGAACTGGGTTGCAGGCCCCCCCAAAAGAGTTTTAAAAAACTAACTATAAATGATAGATAGATAGATAGATAGATAGATAGATAGATAGATAGATATGGATATGGATATGGATATGGATATGGATATAGATATAGATATAGATATAGATATAGATATAGATATAGATACACATTCCTAAATCTATAAGTATCTGCCTTCTTTGGGTAGGGCCAGGTCTCTGGAGCTCCCCCACCATCCGCACCAGCATGTCTACGGCTGGTGTCCTTGTTTGGGTCCTTCTGTTTCCTATGACACCAACTACTCTGGGTACTTCATTTAAGTGTAATCCAATGTCACTTGTCATTTTGTTACTGGCCTAATGTCCCCAAAGGCTCAGTCACACACCATATCGTGTGTCAGAATTGCCTTCCCTTTTAAGACTGAGTAATATCCAATTATTCCTGTATTTTACTCATCTACCCATTCATTCATCAGTGAACTTTTGAGTTTTTCCTGATTTGTTGGGGGTTGGTTTCTTTTTTTATTATTTCAATTTCTTGTTTTTCATAAACACCCTTAAAGACCACTTGGTAAAGCAGTGAAATTAGGCAAGTGTCTACCTCGAGACAAGCTCACTCACCTGCTTATCTGCCCTTTCTCGCCACCCTTAGGCAGGTGACAGACACAGTGGACTCCTTCCGCAGGAACTGTGGCCACACTGCCTGCAGAACAAAGAGCACAGCAGAAAGCGGCTGCCTTTGCTTGCTTTCTGTTTTTGGAGAGCCAGGACTCTGCCAACTGCCATAGTTATCCCAATTTCTCACGTCCACGGCCCTTGGAAGCCTCTAGCAAGAACTCCCTTGGCTCAGGAGTCTAAGAAGCAAGCCTGGTCCAGGGCACTGCTCTGCGGGCTTGCGGCAAGCTAGAGAAGGAAACAAACTCTACCTGCAGGGCTGCCTGTCAACTGTGGGAAACGGAGCAAAGCCAGGAAGACGATATGGAGTCCCATCTTTCTGGAAATATCCACGTTCTCTTCTCTTGCCCGCAGGTATTTGTGAACTTTGCTAAACAGCAGACTGAGACCTATGACCTCCCTCTGCACCCTCGAGCTGCTGGAGCCAGCTGGCAAGCCAAGGTACGTCCTGCACCCTTTCCTAGTCACTGCTTAGACAGGGCCTCAGCGCAGGGGCCTCAGTGCAGGGGCCTCGTTGACCCACTGGGCTTGAGGGCTCCGAGGTTCAGATGAGGCTCTGCAGAAAGCACCCAAGCCATACCTCCACCGTCCCTATCCTACATGCCTCCCTCCTGGCTTGATCCCGGCCACTCTCCACTAAGAGCAGTTCTCAGCTGAAGACTTTACCCAGGAGCTGAGTGGCTCCCTTCTGTAATCTGAAAACCATTTGGACAGTGTGGGTAAATCACATTTTAAAGGCATTTATTCATGAGTGTGCATGTGTCTCTGTCCAGCTCAGGTTGTCAGGCTTGAGGTGCATGCCTTCACCCAGTGATGCCACCTCACAGGCCCGAGGGTTATGCTGAAAGGAACTTTCCTGAATGTTCTTGCTAGCAGCATAACAAACAAAGAATCTCCAAACTTCAAGCTTTAGGAATAAACAGGAAAAGAGAGAATACTGAAATATCTTCATCGTTGGGATCTTGACAACACTTCCTGGTCACACCCTTGATCTTAAAGAGATGGGGACTAGCTGGCATTCTTTTTCAATGGTAGACATGTCTGGTTAGAGTCGGCTTGGACCAGTTTGGGGAGGGTTCTTCACAGAAGTATCAAGATAGTGAAGAAACGATAGAAAGTGCAAGTTCTGGACCAAGATATGCCTGGAGTGGACTTCCAGTCCTGCCCTAGCACAGTGCCTGCCTGCGTCAGGAGCACACCCACCCGTCCTGGTTTCCCAGGAGGACAGAAATCTAGAGAAAGGAGTGGGCTCCATGCCAGTGGCCAGATGGCATAAGCCTGAGACTTTCTTTACAAGGATAAAAAAACCCGCTATTCTGTCTGGACCACTGGACAGCAAATCAAATCAACTCAAAGTATTTCTAACAAAATAAAAAACCCCAAACCAAACAAACGAAAAACATGTGAAAAGCCTTGTTTTCCATAGACTTCTCATTCCTCCCAAAAAATCTCTTGATTGCGATAAAAGTCAAACACAACTGATGAGCAAGCAGGGCATGTCTTTCCCAGGCCGTACTTGGAATGAAGAATTCTCCACCCCATAGCTACTTGGCAAAGGTTAACTTTGTCTCCCCATCTGTCACCCTCCAGAGGGCCCAGAATGCCCAAGTAAAGGTGCCTGTCCAGGGCAGCTTCCTTTTACCAATCTTCTGACTACTGTCTCTCAGTTTTAGATCTCGCGGTTGCTGTTGATAGAGGCTGAAAATATTCTTTGAGAATCATTTACGGTCACGAGTCCCTGTTATCACAGAGAACACATAGTTAGCAAAATTATTTCTAAGAACTACCTGTGGCCCCTTCCACATGCCACAACATACTCCTTATCTTACTTGTTTGTTTGTTGACTGGATCTCACTGTGTGGTCCGGGCTGGCTCCAAAGCCGTAGTCTTCCTGACTCGGCTTCCCAAGTGCTGGAATTGCAAGAGCGGGTTGCCATTGCCAGCGGCACAGTCCCTCACACAGGGCTAACACCAGCTTCATTAGGACCAGGCCAGGGTGCCCATGGTCTGTGATTTGGACTGGTTAAGATCATGGTACTATTGTGTTTGTCACTTGAACCTGCTGTAACAGGTTGGCTACATTATTACTATTGTAATATTATACTCAAAAATCTAACTCTGATCTATGACATACCATCTTCAATAAAAGTTTATAGAAGTTCTTTATATGGTATTATATATAAATCGGTCATAAAACATATAGTAATTGAGTTCTTATCTACACTATACTGGTACCATCTCAGGGCCTGTTCTCATCCCTACATCTCATTGTCTACTTCTTAAAAGATCTGTGTTTCAACCAGATAACTGAACAAGTCAAAATTTACATAGACTAGGAAGGCCTACCTCCAACCCTCTCCTTCCCCTGAACCCCCACCTCCCACCCCTACCCCACAGCTGGTATTGGATCATGAAGACAGCCTGCATTTGTGATTAGAGATTATGTACCTCTAGTTAGAAAGGTTGAGTTAGAAAAATGTCTCTTTCTCCAGGACCCTGAATTTAGTACACAAGTTTGATCTGGATGCATTACCATGAACTCCACTGGAATCTCTCTCACTTGAGATATATCCCAGTCAAAGGATCTTTCTTCCCAGGAGCCATGTCTGTATGAACTGGACAAAGAGAAGTCTAGATTCAGGGCTGAGCCTAAATGATAGATTCTTAGCTTTTAAGTCAGCAAGGTGATAGTGACTTTCTTGGATTAAAAAAATGCCCAGGGGTTTCTGGAGAGATGGCTCAGTGGCTAAGAGCACTGGTTGCTCTTCCAGAGGGCCAGAGTTCAATTGCCAGCACCCACATCAGGGAATTCACAACTGTCTGTAACTTAAGTTCCAGTGGATCTAAATCCCTCACACAGACATACATGTAAGCAAAATACCAATGCACATAAAATAAAAATAAATTATTTTAAAAAAAAACGCCTAGGGTTGGGAATTTAGCTCAATGGTAGAAGTCCTTGTCCTACTATAAGGATCGAGGTTTGGACCCCAGCATGGGAGTAGAGAACGAAGTCTCCAAAACAACCACTAGAAAGAACACCTAGGGATAGCTTATGTAAGTCTATAAGAAATGTGGACCTTAGACCGCATCCTGTCTGCCCACTCCACAGCTAAGACCTTAAGGCAGCCCAGAACCTCGGCAGTCAAATAGACGCCTTCCTAGTCCCTACAGCTGAGCTTCCTCCAGAAACTGCCAAGGCGGCACCTTGAAACCTAAAACTCCGTTGCTCCAGAAAGTCAGGACGAGAAGTGTCCCGCTGACCTTCCTCAAGCTGATTCTTCTTATGTTGTTTCCTATAGCTTGAGGGGAAAACTGGGCAGCCGGAAACTCAGGAGCCTTTGCCCACGGAAACAACTGGTTAACGAAAACAGCCCTGTGGCAGCAGAAGGCAAACACACGAGGCGCCCACAGTGAACTCAAGGAGGCTCTTCCAGAAGGAACCCCAAACTCACCGACTCACCGGAATCCTTGCTGGCAAAGCTGACCTCCCTGAAGACAGTTGCCTTTCCATCCAATCCATCAGAGCAGTCCCCTGCTCAGTGACTTTGTTTAGGGCCACTTTCACTCTGAGGGGCTCTGCTTTTGTGGGGTGGGAGGAGGGTGGGTGTGTGGGGGTGATGGGAAGGAGGAATAAACTGCGCTCTCCTTGTGAACTACTCGCTAATCGCCCCCTAAACCCCGACCTCACCAATGTTCAGCATATGCTATAGTTTCAGACTTTCTCAGAGGGTAAGTGTACCTCAACCGCTGTGAGCCCCACGAGAGTCAGTGACACAGCCATACTAGCCATGGCAAAACCTTGCAACAGTGCAGTGGAAGTGAAAGGGCTCATTGTAATGTCACATCCAAAGTCTTCACAGGGTTTACGAAAAACACCCACTGGATAGCACAAGTGTGCACTATCCGAATGTAAAGTTTGTTTTGTTTTTTGTTTTTTTTTGATCAGCACATCTGCGTGCCTTCTCATCAGGTGCAATTAGGACAGAGCACAAAGGGACGTGAATGAGCAGGGCCGAATCTTATTAGGATTATTAGACCTCCCATGTGAAAGATTCTGTGGTAGTGAAAGCTTTGCAGGTCCCGTGGCGTGTGGGTGAGGTTCAAACCGCAACGGGTAGGGGGACACACGAATATGTCATGCAGACTGACTGCAAAGTTCTATTAAAAAGAGGGTCTAGAGGGGAGGAAGCGAGAGCGAGAGGGAGAGGGAGAGAGAGAGAGAGAGAGAGAGAGAGAGAGAGAGAGAGAGAGAGAGAGAGAGAGAGAGAGAGAGAGAGAAAGCAAAAAGATAACACCTGCTTGCCTCGGAGGGAAGAAAGCGAAAGGGGTCTTTGCATCTAGGACCCTGGGCTGGCCAGGGCACTGCCTGGGCACATCCTGTCAGATGACGGGGCAGGCCAGCATAATCCTAACAACATGTCCTTGTAAAATGCTGGGTCTCCTCTGCTCACTGCTCTAGTTGGCAGCGTGAACCTGGGGGAGGGGGCTTGAAAATGAGGGGGACTAGAGTCTCGTGTAACAGCCAGCCAACTCTAGTCAGAGCATGAGACCATTTAAAGTCTGAGGGTTAAGAAGGGTCACCTGAGAAAAGTTCTCATGAGTTCAATCTATGCAATCATAAGGACGAGCCACACATGGCAGAAACATGTCTGTCCGTGGAGGCACCTAAACAAGTAACAGTAGACAGTTGTAAGGAATCATCTGAAGTGAACTCACTCCTGCCCGCTCCACCTGCCAGGGGCACGAAAGCACACCCAAGAACAACCCATGTTGTGGAGAAACAGATCATAAGACTCTTGTTCCCTTGGAGCTTTCTCACGAGGGCTCAGAAATCTCCTCCCTCGGCTTCCGTCATGGACCACGTTCGGTGCTGGTGAGTGTATCTGCCGCAGGGGTATTAGAAGACAATGGCTAACAAAGCATCAGGAATTAGAAACTAATCTTTTTCTTTGTAGTTTTTTTTTTTTTTTTTTTTTTTGGTTTTTGAGGCAGGGTTTCTCTATCTAACAGTCCTAGCTGTCCTGGAACTCGCTTCGTAGACCAGGCTGACCTCGAACTCATTGAGATTCACCTGCCTCTGCCTCCTAAGTGCTGGGATTAAAGGTGTGTGCCACCACCACTGGGCAAAACTAATTCTTTTAATCCAAACTTTGAAACACCTGGATAAAGAAAGGGAGCAGATTTCTTCCAAGATGGTCTCCCTGTCAGAGCTACAGATGGTGTTTGTTTAAACCCTCTCTGCAGAAGTGCTTCTTAGGTTACATCATGGTGTGGCTGTTCTCCAGAGCCCTGGAGGGCTTGGGGGGGGGGGGGAGACGCTGAGGCCCAGTAATTGCCGCTGACAAGAGACACGGGATATAGTGAGCACGGTTGGCCAAGTCTGTAGTTCACCCTGGCTAGAGGTGGGTTAACAACTCTGAGGTCAGGCAAGAGAAGACTACCCAAGGAGGAGACTGGAGGAGTCATTTACTGTATGAGGGTTTCAGGGAAGCATGGAGTCGGTTCTCTTCTGCCATGCAGGTCCAAGGAATCAAATCTGGGTCATGAGGCTGGGTAGTAAGCATCCACTGCGCCATCGTAAACGCTCTGTAAACTATTCTGAGTGATAATTTATTCCAGTTCTTGTCGGTGGAGTTTTTCCATCTGGACCGCTGGCTCTCAAATAACCACGCAAAGACTCTCATTAATTATGAAAGCTCACCAATAGCTTAGGCTTGTTTCTAGCTAGCTCTTCTAACTTAAGCTAACCCGTTTATGTTACTCCGTGTGCTGTCCCAAGGTTCTTTTACGCCATCTGTGTACTTTTCATACTGCTCCTTCTGAGTCTGGCTGGTGACTTCCCAGACGCCACCCTTCTCCCCAGCAGTCTCTCTGCCCCCCCAAATCCTGCCTCGCTACTGGCCATTTAGTATTTTTTTTTTTATTAAACCAATCAGAGTGACATATATTCACACAGTGTAGTGGTGGAATATTCCACAACTGCCCTCATTCCACTACTAGATTGCAAGATCCTAGACCTTGAATCTTACTTGTCTTTGTAGCCTCCACTGTTTATATCTCTTGTCTGATGTTTTGATTACATAATAGCTTTTCAGTAAATAGTGCGTGGGTAGCATGAAAATGCTAATGGGGAAACCAGCGGGCAGAATTGGATGCATAATTGGTTGGACGCGGTGCAAAGGGACACTATGAGAGCAGTTATCTAGGGTTTGAAGATGGCGATAGAGGGGCATCAATTTCAGTACAGGGCCTTCTGAGTGCTTTGTCTCTCCACAGCCACACATTCCTGCAGCCCCACCCCTCCTCAGCGGCTGCCTTTGAGCTCACAACTCCGAAGAAAGTGATCTAAAAGGCTAGGATGTGGGAAGGCTGCTACCGTGTGATGCCCAGCCATTTTCCTCCTAGAAGAGGGTCCGATTTGTTGCACAGTTGCCCACATAAGAGCTGCATTTCTGAAACTTGCACTAAGCGTTCCCTCTAGGCTGACCAGTCAAAAAGATGAGTGCAAGATCCGAGCAGAAAAGCCCCTCAGATCCACCTTCCCAGTTCTGTAACCCAGCAGCCCAGCTTCAGCCATAAAAACATCCTGAAGGACGACGCAGCATGCCAGAGCACAGTTGGAAGGGCCCTGGGTCCCTGGGTGGCATGATGTATATGGAACAGACATGCTCAGAAACACAAACACAGCACATCTCAGAGCCGTGGCTCAAATCAGTGTCTTGAGTTCTTTGGATTGAATTAAGCAACTCTTAAATTCGACTGGGTACAGAATGAACTACATCCAATATCTAGCCGGTTCAGATCCATCAGACGCCTCTGCTAGGAACATTTTGATAATGGGTTTATCTAATCAAAACAATCTTCTGGGATTAACTTTATGCATAAAAATTATAGACCCAGGGCTTATATAATAAATGTCTTGCTCATTTAGAGATTGAATCATGCTAAAAGTATCATCGTGGGCCAGAAATGGCGGTGTTCATCTTTAATTCCAGCCCTCTGCAGGCAGAGGCAGGCTGATGTCTCTGAGTTCCAGGACAACCAGGGTTAACAAAGAGAGAATCTCTGAAGAAGTCAGTCTTGTTTGCCTTTGCTTGGCAAGGTCAACAGGGAACCAGAAGAGTAAAGTTTTATTAACAAGTCCTTGCTTTCTGTGGGAAGTTCACTAAAACCCAAACAGCCCTTTTCAGTCAGTAGACTAGCAACCCCTGAAACTCTTCCCCTGCCGCCTTCCATCTCCAGCTAAAATGTTGGGTTTTAGACTGCCTCTTCGTTGCCTTTGTCAGGATGATGGTGCATAAGCTCACATAATGAGAAAGAACCAAGTCAGTCCAGTGATTACATAAGCAATTACTCAGCTGCCAGCGGGGGCTCTCAGGTCTTGGTTATATACTGCTGGGAAGCACAATGTATCTTTTGGGTTTTTTTTTTTTTCTGCTGTTGTTGTTGTTTTTGTTTTGTTTTTCGATTTTTTTTCCTGACAGTGTTTCTCTGTATAACCCCAGCTGGCCTGGAACTCGCTCTATAGACCGGGCTGGCCTGAAACTCAGATCCACCTGCCTCTGCCTCTTGAGGACTGGGATTAAAGGTGTATGCCACCACCACCTGGATTCAATATATCTTTTATAGGTGTATCATGGATAGGTTTTCTATATTTGGTAGTAATTATGTTGGGGTTTTATTTGTTTATTCTTTCTCAGTGCTGGGGATCCGATCCAGAGCATAGCACATGCTAGACAAATGCTTCCTACTGCGCCACAGCCCAGCCCACAGTTGGGATATTTGGGGGAGGGGGGGGTGGATGGATCTCTTGTGCACTGAACTAAGTCTATTTTGGTTTTTGGGTTTTTTGGTTTGGTTTTTTTGTTTTGTTTTGTTTTTCTCACTAGATGTGGTTCTGAACCCTTGCAGCATACAAGGGCTATGGGAAAGTGGTTTTTCTCACTGGACTCTGCCCAGGAGCTTTGTGGAGCCCTAGGTAAACAATTTTTAACCTATCTTTGATCAAACATTCTCTTTTCCAGCTGCCGTGGGGGCATGTTGGGTTAGCAGGGAATGTCCATCCCCTATCCTGCCTCCATACGCATCTCCTGCCTTTCCCGTTACTTTCCCTGAAATGTTTTGTCAGGTATTAAATGGAATACCATCTGAGAAATGCATCAGTAGGCAATATTTCTGTATGAATACCATAGAGCATGTTTACATAGACCTACATAGTATAGCCTATAAAGATAACATGGGCTAGCCTATTTTTTCGCGGCTATAAAATGTGCAGTGTGTTACCATATCACTACCGCAGGCAAATGTAACACAGGAGGAGGGTCTGTTTATACAAACAGAAAAGGCACTGAGGAAACTAAAACTTGAAGGAACTCAGCAGTGTTAGGAGTCAGGCACTGTGCTGACCCCTGTCACCTGGCAGGGGGAACCCAGGCAGTACTCCTGCCAGCCTAGGGTCCTCTGGTTGCTGTGTCACTATGCAGGTATAAAGGTCCCTAAAGAGTCAAGCTCCACCCTCTCCTTATCTTTCCCACTGCTCTTCTGAAGAGGCAGGCTGGTCCTTGCCTCTTCTTCCTCTTCCTCTCTGTATTTCTCTTTCCCTCTCCCCTCCCCTTTACCCTTCTCTCACTAAACTCTGTATTTAAAGCTCTGCCTGCATGGTGTTTTGTCTCCTGCCTGCATTGAGGCCTCCGGCCCTCACCCACCACGCAGCCCTTGGGTCCCTCTCACGCCATTTTACAACAAAAGTCATAGAGGCTAGAAGGAAAAGTATCAGCTCAGGACCCCCAAGACCAAGTTCTCAGCACAAAGCAGGTTTACTTGCCCCAGAAGGACAGAGGACAGGGATAAGGGACAAAGACAGGGTATAGAGGAAGGGGAAAAAGGGGAAGGGAACAAAGGAAAGGGGACAGGGGTATTTGTCTTGGGGTGAGGCACAAAGGACTGCCTCTGGATAGAGAGGTCAGAGACGTGTCACATAGGAAAATGTTATCAAGGTACAAGGAGAAACCTTGTGTTAGGATGAGGTGTTTGATTTTCATTGGGTGTGAAGCCAGGCGGTGGTGGTGCAGTAATTGGATGAATCAAAGGGGGCTTTTGATTGCTGGACTTCAATACTTTGATAGCTGGACCCCTGTGATCAACCTCAGGAGGAGGAAGTGACCAAATAAGGGCATAGACCTTGGTGGCTAGCTTTAGGAATGTAATCTAATGGTTTTTAGCAAGGCAGAGTGAATGGGAGAGACAGGCAAGGCCTGCCAGAGCCGTGCCTACCAATCGAGTGAGCGGGCCAGAGTCCCTACAGGGCTGCCGAACCTTCAGTGTTGGTGACTGAGTGGTGGATGAATGTGGAGACCCAGGAATTCTGCACCCATGTAGACTTTATAGACACCATACATATGGTTTACACTAGGTTTACGTTATTATTTTTTTCTTTCTTCAATAATAGTTTCATCTCATCGTACTGTAGCTTTTTTGCCACCAAACCATTTTTTAAACTTTTTAGAACACTACTAAAAGCACAAACTCATATAGTTGCATAAAAATAGTTTCTTTACACCCTTATTAGCTAAACTTATTTCTATTAAGAAAATTGAGCCAGGCGCTTATGGAGTTTATGTCCTTGAACTCCTGATCCTTTTGCCTCCATCTCCTGAGCGCTGGGATTACCGGCATAAACTTACCATATCCCACTAAACTTTTTATTCTTTAACTGTTTTTTCTTCGAAAACTTTTTGGTTAGTGATCAAAACACAAGCTTAAATGGGATAAACCGCAGTGTCCTGACCTGCTCCGTTCTTCTCATTAGAAGGCTTTCAGTGGAATAACTCACACAGAGCTGTCACCCTCTACGCCAACAGTGTCTTCTGCTGGAATCTCTCAGGAAGGCCTTATCGAGGGACATTAGACCTTTCAGTGTGCAGCCGGAACCGTATGTCATGGTGACTCAGCTCTTCTCCCAAGACATACTCTTGAGTTGTGTGCCAGCTTGAGTTGAGAAGCATGCTGGGAGAGCGATCTTTCAAGCCTGTGCTTCCCGTTGTGCATGTGCCCACACATCGGCCCTTTGCTGACAGTGTGCTCACATCACAAGGTCAAAGTGATATTTTCCCTCCAGACGCCACTCTCTGCTCTGCCCAAGCGACTGTGGGAACAGAAAGATGGCATCACTGCAGCCCATGATGCTTTGCTTGCCTTGACCCCTTTCGTCACGATGTGCTTGTAAATAGGCAGCTCGCCTCGGATATTCCTCTATTCATGAAAACGTTCGCTCTTGGGGTCATGCTTTCAAGCTTTTGAGGATTACTGAAGGCTGTAGAAACCTGCAAAATTCTGTGGTTCTTCTTGACCTTCTCCTCCTCCTTGAACTTCTTTGGTTTCTTTTTTCCTCTCTCTCCTCATCTTCATTAGTCACTTCCTCAGGAGCTCCTAGGTATCATCCTCAGCCACACCCAGGTCAAATTCATTGCCAGCTCAGCATAGCCTTGTGGAATTCTGCAAGTCCCGCATCCTTGGCAAACCTCTAATCACAGGCAAACCTTTGTCTTCTTTCAGTCGCCACCCCGACACTCCTTAGTGATATTACCTCAAATCCAAGCTAGGGTCTTGACACAGTCATGGGTGTTTTCATCCCCAAAGAACTGCATCTGTGTCTTTCTGCTCCAGCAATGGCTTGGGCAAAGCAGAGAGTGGTGGCTGGAGGGAAGATGTCACTTCAGTATTGGGGATGTGACTGCAAGGCCAGCAAAAGGGCTGATGGGTATAACATCAGTAACAGTACAGAAATCCTTAAAGATCTCTCTCCAAGCAGTGTTTCTCTGCTCTGCTGCCACAGCCACTCAAGACAGCATCATGAGAGAGCTGGCTTACATGCATGCTCCCAAGCCGTTACCACGACTTACTGTTTCTGTTGCACGCTGGTGGTGTAGGCACAGTGGCACACTTGAAAGACTTGGGGGATCTCGCTCTGTCAGATCACAACGGGTTTCAACTTGTAGCCTGCATCAGCACCCTCAGGCCAGATTTTGACCAGTCTGTGGAAAACTTAAATCCAGCCTTGAGTTGCCCTCCTAAAGGTGAGAGTCCTTTCAGGCATTCATCACTAGAACAGGGGAATTTTATACATTGAACATTGGCTCTAATAAGTAGTTTTCCCCTGAAGTGAACTCACCCAGAGTTTCCAGAATGTCTTTAGCCGTCTTCACATTGGTATTCCGAGACTCGGCATTCTTTACACATCACAAAGTGAATTATCTTTTCTTAACCACTTTTCTCACCTAGGGCTAATAGTAAATCCAACATCATTGCTTGGTTCGGCCTTTTCTTTCAATAAGATCAACCAGCCTTTGTACCTTGGTTTTGACTGCCACAGTGCTGACAGGGATATGCTTCTGTGCCTGGTCTTCAGTCCAGATCATTGGAAGTTTCTCCATAAGCCGTAGAGGCCTGGCTGAAAATTTTCTTAGTCTCATTGCCTTCTGTGAAACAAATTACGTAACTGCTTCCATTGCTCTTACTTTTGTTCATCAGGATGGTTACTGTGACTGATGGCACATAACTGACTGGGCGCTCGGTAACCATTACTGCTTTCCCACCTACGTCATCCTTACTGCTTCTAATTCTGTTTCCAAGACTACCGTTCCCCGTTGGTCTCTTGTTGGTGAAATTAGCAGTGGATCATGGAGTCCTGATGAACAATACGAGATTAAATCAGGCACAGCAGACACTGCAGCAGTGCAGAGATGCAGAACAGAAGAGACACGTGAGGCTGTTGCAGAGTTAACATGGCCCACTTGTTTTACAGGGAGCCTTTTTTCTCCAATATAGAAACAGCACATGCAAAAACAACAGTATAAAGGATATATACCAAATGCATAAAACAGTAGCATAGTCCTTTATTATCATTGTCAAGTATTATGTACGTTACATAAGTATGGTGCTCTGCTTTCATTTGATGGGTACACGGTGGAAATGTTTGAACTAGCATCACCACAAATATGTGAGTCATGTATTTTTGTGGCAATCTTACCATCACTATGAGGTCACTGGGTGCCAAGAATTCTACAGCTCCAGTCTAATCTACGGGGCCATTGTATACATGGCCTATCATTGACTGAAGGATCAGAAGGTGGGCCTCATTATCCTTGTATAACCAGAGCCCACCACTGCCCATAGCCAAACCTGGAAGAGAAGAAAGTGTGTTAGATTCCTTTAGCAGGGAAATACTCTCATAGAGTTCCCAGCCCCCCCCCCCCTTTATTTGTTCCTTAGGTAGGATCTTTGTATGTCAGGCTGTCCTGGAACACACCATATAACCCAGCTGGCCTCAAACTTCTGTCATACTCAAGCTTGAGAATCCTGGAGATTTCTCTACCACCATCCTTTTTCAACAATGATGTCTATGATTAGAACTGTAAAATTACGAAGAAAACATACAGGATCATTCAAGTAATTTGGTATTATAAATTCACGTTTACTCCATACTGAAATGAAATGAATCCATCAGGACAGTGAGGGAAACTGGTGTTGGTGCGCAGGGGCTTGACCCGTCTCTCAAAACTGAGAAACAAATGATACATTACATTTAGCCCAAAGTGCCTTCTTATGTAGCAAAATATAACTCTGCAATATGCAGACAAGCCACAACCTAATTTAAGACTATATTCTTTAACAAGTAGCCAAGTCTTTGCCAATCATAGTAGATAAGTTTTTAGTCAACCATAGACTGCCAAACAGTGAACATGTCCAAATAGAGCAAATGCTAACCTGTACCCGAGCAGGCTACCTCCCTGAACCACTTTTGTTTTCCGCTCAAACTGTGGTGCAGAGCTCCCCAAACTGCCTTTATCCAGAGCGATATCTGATATAAATGAATCTATTGTTCTGCTCAACATGATGCTATAATATAATGTGCCTAAGGTTTTTTTTTTTCTTTAATGAGCGGCCTAGTTTGTTGAAGTTCAGTAGAGCAAGCTGGAAATACATTGCACTATAGCATATCACAGAGATCTTTGGGAATATCCAGAATCCTGTTGCCCAGTTTGGGACTGGGCCTTGTCAGATGTACCAGCAGAGAGAGTGTTTGCAAACAGGATCAAAACTCCAAAAAGCCATCCATCCGGCTCCCACCGAGTAGGTGTTTAACTACTCACTGGACGACGTCCAGGGATCAACGGTCAGATGTTGCATAACATAACAAAGCACATGACCTACCGGCAGCACACACATACAAAATCATCCTTTGGCAACAGGCCTCGGCTTTCGTAACCACATTCTTGGATTTGCTTGTGATTTTTTTTTTTAACAGCCACAACAAATGAATGCCCGTGTCCAATGATCCTATTTCGCTATGGAAAGGTGAACTGACTGATTGAAGGCGCTCACAGCATGGCAGATGGGGGTCTGTGGCCCTGGACATTACAAAACCAGATGAAGAAAGGAATTTGGAAATTGACAAAGAGCACATCTGTGGAGCTAAGGAGATATTTTCAATATTTGGCATTTTCGGCAATATTTAACATGTTCTCAAGAAACAACGTAAGCTACTAATTAGAGCCAGTAAAATAAATATAAATAAATAAATAAATAAACAAACAAACAAATAAATAAATGTTTGCAGAGCTAACCTGAGGGCATCAGGAAACTTAAATACCAGAGCCATGGTCGGACTCAGGTCCTAACAGCCCCAGTCTTGTCTCCAGCCTGCATTCACACCCTCCTCTCCTTTAAGGAGAAAGAGAGGCAGACACAGGCCGGAAGTGAGCAGGGTCGACACTACGTGTGTGTATTAGTCAAGTGCTTCAAAAAAGCACGGCAATTCTACAACAGCACGAGCTGGAAGGCGAGCCAGAAGGGCGGCAGGGCCTACAAACTTTGGGACGGGAAGGTTAGAGTGGCGTGGATAACTAAACTGAAACAAGGCGGAAGCAGCCTCCACGGAGAGGATACAAGGCTGAACCCGGAACCAAGGGTGCAGGCGCCTGCTTCTGAGAGTAGGCGGGGACCAGAGCCCGTTCCTTGGCTGCGTTCTCCAACTTCATAATTCCACGAGTAATCCAAGGAGTCAGCATTGTTTCGATTGACCTTTCTGTGGGGTGAAAAGACCTGTAGATACAGGCCAAGGTGCAGAAACAAAACCCATGGATTTACAAAAGCTATAGGAGAAGTGAGACATTTGGTGTAAACCGAGGCTGCCCGTGCCTTTGGGAACAGATAGGCCTGCTTGGAAAGGGCAGGCAGAGGCTTCTCCTCTAGCTAAGACTGAAAAGCCTGAAAAACAAAGAAGGAGGCGGCGTTCTGGGAAGATCATCGGGATATTTTCTCTCCTGCAAACATCCAGAAGGCTCGTAGCTTTAGAAGCGTAAGAAACTCACTGGGCCATCGTTACACCAACCGACTTCATTTTGAGAAAGCCCCAGATAAAGAAATGGCTGTTTATGGTCAGAGCAGCAAGAGGGGTGGCGACCATTTTGTAAATTATAACAGACCTTGACCAATAGCAGATCAGAGAGAGGAGACTAGATGGGTTCTTTCTTTCTTTCTTTCTTTCTTTCTTTCTTTCTTTCTTTCTTTCTTTCTTTCTTTCTTTCTTTCGATTTTTATTGAGCTCTACATTTTTCTCTGCTCCCCTCCCTGCCTCTCCCCTCCCCTTCAACCCTCTCCTATGGTCCCCATGCTCCCAATTTACTCAGGAGATCTTGTCTTTTGCTACTTCCCGTGTAGATTAGATCCATGTATGTCTCTCTTAGGGTCCTCATTGTTGTCTAGGTTCTCTGGGATTGTGATTTATGGGCTGGTTTTCTTTGGTTTATGTTTAAAAGCCACTTATGAGTGAGCACATATGATAACTGTCTTTCTGGGTCTGGGTTATCTCACTCAGTATGATGTTTTCTAGCTCCTGGTGGGTTTCTTCAAGAGCTTCTTAACCTCCACGCCTTGCCTCCCAAAGGTGTGTGTTGCCAGGCACGCACACCCAGATCGGTCCATTATTGACAGCCCCAAACAAGGCCTTCATTCCAAAGCCTCACGATGAGGTTTGCTAAGTTGGCCCAGGTGCCCCTGCCCAGCAGTGCTAGTCCTGCCTTGTCCAATTCCTCACTGTTTTTGGCACAATTTTTGTTTGATTCCCTACCCTTGGCAACGCTGTTTTATGTAACCATGAATCTACTTGCTGTTTTAGGACTTGGTACAATTAATGGTCTTAGAAGCCCGGCCCCTTGGCACTATTTAGGCAAATACATAAATAAACTAACAAAAACTCACAACTCACACTTTGTAGGGAATAAAAGATTTTATTCTGGAGCCAAACAGAAGTGATCGTGGCCCGGGATTCCGGTTCCCTAGACACCACGCTCACAGTGGAAAGGTCTCATGAGAGATTCCACTAGTTAACAGGGCAAAGTCATAGATCAAGTGATCTGGGGAATACATGGATGGGAGGCATGGTAGGTGATTTACAGCAAAACTGTGGAAAACGGTGGCTTCCTTAGAACACATTTTAAAGACGTTGGTAGTCACAAGGATGTTAAGTCTGATGTGGTGGTGGACATTGGAAGACTTTCAGAAGGATTCAGAGTGGCCTAAGACACTGGCTTTGACCTGCTGTTAGATCTCAAACCTGGTCAACCGGCTGAGGTGCCTACTTAACAAACCAAAGCTGACCTGGTTGCCAGGTTCTCCCAGCATCCCTCAGTCCCTACCTGTTACAGGGTCTTCCTGGCTAGCATACCCCCTCCCGTCCCCTCAAGTTCTCCAGCCTAGATACTAGGCTGGGCTTCCTTCCCCCAGCTGCCCTTCCCTACACAATCCAACCATTTTGGTTACCTGGCTCTTTCATCTATCTTTCCCTTCCTGGCTTCTTGGTCCGGCTCTCCCCTCTCCCCTCTTCACGGCTCAGGACCATGACCACTCTTGATTCTCCCAGAAGTCCCTGCCTCTGACTGTGCTCTCCCTCACGTCTACAGTAAACTCTCTCCTCCACCATCCCTAGGAGCAGCCATATCCTTCCTTCCCTTTCTTTTTCTCATTCACCTGAGCCTCATATATGAAGCCTGCATCTCTCCACTTCTAGCCAAGCCGATACACCTCATAAAACCTGCCCCTCTCTCATAAAACCTGTCTCTCTCTCCCATTGCTTACGACACCCCTCTACCTTTCTCTCCTCCCTCCCTCCCTCTTGCTATTATTCGTTTGTTCTTAACAACTGGTTTAGTTACCATTTCCTTTGGATTAGACTTGCTTTATATTGACCTCAAGATGGTACTCACACAGAACCATAGCCATTTGGGTTTCTCTTCCCTCCCCCTCCCATAGGACTACAAGCCCCCAGAATGGAAACCTGGCTTGTGGTTGGCTCTACACCTCTCCATGATATAGAAGTTCAGTCATACAACCTAGGAGAATCCTTTTGTGTCCTCCGACCCCCGCAAACTTTAATTGGCAATGCCTCTACCGACGCTGACCCAGACCCCCGCCCTTCGCCTCCTCTTTTCTTGGAGGTCCTAGGGTAGGATGGCTCTCTTCGTTTCAATCCCACTTCCCAGTATAATGGGAAGAGCCCACTCACCATCTCCACCAGTGCCATACTGGCCCTGAGTATGGCTTTATCGCCAACCACAGCCCTGCTTGTCACCTATGCCATATATACTATGCCCAGCTTGATTTCTAGTAAACTGTACATGGTTTTTCTCCTAGCTTGTGTTTATTTATTTTGTTTAACGGTACCTTGTCTTTTAAAGACCAGAGTTTGAAATCACTGTTACAAATATTTTACCGAGGAGACATAACCAACCCAACTAGACACAAAGCTCTGGGGCCTCTAAACAAGATCTGATTCATCCCCACCTGTCTCTGAGATCCAACTCAGGACCAAGAAGCAGCCAAGCAAAGGACATGGTTTCCATTCTGTGGGGTTTATAGTCCAAAAGGAGAAAGGAAGGAAAGGAGGGAGGGAGGAGTAGAACGAGGGAGGGAGGGAGGGAGGGGGAGGACCAAATGGTTATGGTTCCATGTGTGTGCCACCAAGAGATAAGTGGAGAAGATACACCTAATCCAAAGGAAATAATAGTTAAGCTGGCTATTAAGAACCAAGAGGAAGGGAAGAACTAGGGAATGGCACAGAGGGCATTAAAACCACAAGGATGAGTAAGACTCTCGGACAGGTTTTATGAATTGCATCAGTGTGGCTAGACACAGATGTGGGTTTCATAGATGTTTCCAGCAAGCCCGACAAGATAGACCCGCAAATAGAAGCACATCCTGCTGGGCTTTGAATGCCGTGTTCCATAGCTGGGCTCTATCCCACGGGGTGCTGTGCTTCTTAAGCTGTACTAAGGGGAACACTACACAGGGGGAGTTTGCATCCACCAGCAGTAGATCCCTGAACTCTGCACGTAGAAGTCCAGATTCGGCTGGTCAAAGAGAAGCCAGGAATCTGCATTACTCGCAGCCCCTCCCTCCTCGGGGTGATGCAGAAGATGGCTGGGTGCTAACTTTCCAAGCACAGCTGGAGGAGACATGGAATCATCAAAGAGTAGCAGGATCAACTCTGTTTCAGAACAGGCACTTTAGCAGACAGTTCCCCTGTCCCTGCTCACTCAGCAAAGCCCCCAATCCTTTGATAGTCCTCCAGTAACCCTCTGTGACCCAGGGGCTGCAAAGCTCAGAGTGGGTTCTGAACATAAATCTGCTATTAAGAGGCCTCTCAGAAGACCATGTCTGAGCAGTCTTGAACTGGTTTTTTTTTTTTTTAGAACTTTTATATTCCAAGTATAAATATAATACATAGACAGCGGGAGGTACTGGTTGTGAAAGCTTTGGGGTGGGATTGTTCTCTGAAGGGATTCTGGATTCTGAAGGATGGGACATACTGGAGCACAGAGCATGGGGTGCATGGATCCCTGTTTGGTCTAGTCTGGGCTGTAGGAACTCCTGGCAGGACAGAACCTGTGTTTGTTAATGCAGGTCCAGGGGGGATTTGGGCACAGGCCATGTAGCTATTAACCTGAAATACCAACTATGTTAGAGAGCTGAACCCACTTGGATTAACATAGTCCCGTTTCTTGCTGCTTATGATGACTGAATACACTGATAAATGTTTTGTGTTGGCTTCAATAATGGCTTTCTAACCAAGAGCCTGTGTGTCTACTCCTTGAAACTACATCCCAGGAGTTTTCAACCTTTTGCCACATGACTTATCTTTGAATTTTACATTAGAGAGCCATGTGACCAAGTTATAAAATAGAAGGCAAAAGAAAAAAAAATCTCATAATGTTTTAAGTAAGTTACAGTTTTGTGTTGGGCTACATCCATAGCAGCCCATGGGCCACAGTCTGCATGCCTACGCCATGGAGTTAGATTTTCACAAAATGGGCCTTCTTTTAAGCTGGTCATTCCCCTGTGAGAAACCCAGGCCACTTGACGCCAATTGATGGTATAGAAGGCAGGTGAAGGTCATCTTGCTAGATTCTTCCTGCCTTCACTCCCTTCAAGTTCCAGGTCTGACAGTGCTCACAGACCAACTTCGCACGATTCAACTGAAGCTGGGCACTTGTGAAAGTCACATTCTACAGTCTCCAAGGGCAGGAGTCATGTCATGAGAGCCTTCTTTTCTGGCTCCCCATATTAGATCTCTAAGACAGTGTAAAGAGACAGAAGGTGAGAGGGGCAGGCGTCTGACCTTTGACAGGCGGGACTGTGTTTATTAGTGCTTACAGTGAGGGCCAGTCTCTGCCCCTTCAGAAGCTGAGGGATCTGTCAACAGAAAAAGCCGGTTGTGATCCTTTATGGGGGTGAGGTGAGGTTTAGGAATGCAACTGTTGCAACACATTTCTCTCCTGAAGTCTCTAATCCAAGTTTCTCTCCTTCCTGAAGCTGTTTGCTGAAAGCAAGTCACTCTGTCTAAATAGATAGTCGGTCCTAGGTTGACAGAGCAGGGTAGATCACCTGTAATCTTGTAAGAATCCTGTCTTATGACCGACCCACTCTATTGCCTTGTACTCAGGTGAGTAGGGCTGAAATAAGCCAGAGGCTGTGCTGAGACCCTTTGTTTTCTTTTCCCTTTCTTGATTTAGGATTTATTTCTTTATTTATTTGAGCCTGGGTAGTAACCCACGACTTTGCTACCAATACTCAGGAGGCAGAGGCAGGAGCATCTCTGTGAGTTTGAGACCAGCCTGGTCTACATAGTGAGTTCCAGAACAGCCAGAGCTACACAGAGAGAGACCCTGTCTTGAAAAACCAAATTTATTTATTTATTTGTTTGTTTGTTTGTTTGTTTGTTTATTTGATGTGCAAGTGCATGTGCCCAGGTATATGCTTCCATACCACTTGCATGCAGTGTCCACGAAGGCATGAAAAGGACGTTGAGTCTCCAGGAACTGGTGTTGCAGGCAATGTGAGCTGACTAATATGGGTGCCGGAAGCCAAACCCAGGTCCTCTAAGAAGAGCGGCAAATGCTTTTAGCCATGGAGCCATCTCTCCAGATTTATCCATTTGCTTTCTAAACACTCCTCCGGATTCTTTTTTTACTCTTGTGCTTAAAAGGATTGCCCCTCCACCAGCTGGATCCTGATTGGTTGGAATGCCTTGATGTGGACTGTCTGTGTGTGGAGGTGCTAGTGTGATGTATGCACGTATGTGCATGTGTGTATTGAGCCACATGTACCCAGATATGCATGGACTTGAGGAGCTGTAGGAATAAAATGAAAAAGGAAACATATTCAGGTGTTTTACGTAGCCATAAGGAGATGTTTCAATGTAACAGCTGTAGGGACCTAGGAAAATGGCCTCCCTCCTTTCCCCCCTGAGATAGGGGCTAGGTAGCCCTGACTGGCCTGGAACTCACAATCCCCCTGCCTGAGTTTGTATAAGGAATTTGTATGATTTTCATATAACCCGTAAGAAGGTAGTCTCATTTAGAAAGCAAAAGTTACTCAGGCTACAGCTTCTGCTCCCAGGGTCTGAGCCTTTCCCTGCAGCAAGGCTCAAGTAGGAGCCCACAGTTGTGGCATGTAGGGCATGGCAGACCCTTGAAGAGGAATGAAGCACAAAGCAGCTCACAAGCTCCCCTAACTCCAGTGTCTGAAGTGCAGTCATACCCAAGCGCAAAAATTAGTTTGGTGACCATCGTGAGGTGCCTTTCTGAGAGCTGTCATCTCTAGCATAGACACCTGCTTCCAGAACTCTGAGCAGACGCCCTTGCACAGTGGCCCCCATGCGATTTCGAGTTTCTCACTCACAGATGCTTAGGTTGCAAGAGATGGAATGCAGGCTGGTGCTCTACCGCTGTCATGAAAGCATCCGGTCTTGACCGTGGCTAATGTGGTCTGTTCCACTTGCCTCCCTACCCCGCCCCTGTGCTCCTTCCCAGCTCTCGGGTCAACCACTAACCGAGGTGTAAACATTTTGCAATCTGGAGTTCCTTGATCCACACCTATCCTGTGCCTCATTTTCCTACTACCTCTGTGTCGTTGCCCTTTGCAGAGTCCTCTCCCTGGATAGCCTCTGAGTTAAACACCCTCAGCTCTCCTCCCCGCACCCACGGGGGTTATCCTGGGAAACATTCCTATGGAATGGTTCCCTGACTGCTTGCCGTGACCCCTAATAGACTGCTGCCTTGCTATTGAGGAGGGCTGTAGTGTTTACCACCATTGCCTCTGGTTCTGGGCAAAAGACTCAGAAAATGTGTACTGAATGAGTTAGCTGCTCTCGGCATCCTTGTCAAGTCTGGAGCAGAGCCGTCATGGCTATAGCCCTCTCCCCCCTGCCTCTCCACCTAGAAGTGTACACTTACTCAAATGTCTTTTTCTGTAAACTTGCACACGGGAAGAGTAGACGCTGGCTGGAGACTCAGTCTACCAGAGATGGATAAGGGTTACACAACCCAGCTAAATAGGTTTGGGGACTGAGGTTCTTGTCTGCAACAGTGAAAATCCTGCTGCCTTGCAAGCCTGAATGTCCCCAGTGTAAGGTTCAGGGCTGGGTGACTAGCTGGCTAAGACCCTGGGAAGAGGGGAGGCAGAAGAAAACTGACTTATCTAAATAGTACACAGGGCCCTGCGCTGAACCCTCGGCTCAGTCATGGGTGCAGCCCAATCCAAATACCCCTGCCTGAAACAAGCTCTCTGGAATCACAGTCATGTTCTAAGTTACAGTGTAAAATCTCACAAAGGTCCTTTTTATAAATGATTAATTCTAGATCGTGTAGGAACCACTTTCCTCTAACGTGAAGGAAAGGGAACCATGCTTCCCCTGACCCCACTGGCCAAAGTTTAGACTTTACTTGGGCCGTGTTTCTTCCAAGATCAAACAATAACCAGCACCAGGTACTGGACTATGTCAGTAGCCTAGAGACTGAGCCCCTGGAATTTCTACGCTGGAGGAAACCCTCACTTCCTGCCTGAGACATTGGAGTTAGCAGGCTTCTGACAGTCATAATGGGAAGCTAATGCATTTATTAGCTCTGCCTTCTCTCAGCAAGGGAAGGAGAGGGCGTGTGGGGTGTTTCTTTTCTGCCTGTATTTACCTTTGCTGCTCATTTACTTCTTGACTGAATACTGCCTCACCCCAACACCCTGAAGTTCTTGCCTGAGAACACTAGATCTATTTTCAGGAGACTTTCCTCGTGTACCTTTGCCACTCAGGGTTTGTCCAGACCTGGTCACACATTGCAGGATTCAGGTCACTCTTCCCACCTCACAGTTCTAACTACCGTTAGTAGGTAACAAAGAATTCAGTTACAGAAGGGTGACATAGAGCCCTCTGCAAAGACTGGCCCATCCCCATCACAATCCCTGACTTCAGACTCTACTACAGAGCTATAGCACTGAAAACAGCCTGGTATTGGCATAAAAACAGACAGGAGGACCAATAGAACTGAATTGAAGCCCCAGATATCAATCCACACACCTATGAATACCTGATTTTTTTGACAAAGAAGCAAAAAATATAACATGGGATAAAGAAAGCAAATGGTGCTGGCATAAGTGGATATCAACATGGAAAAGAATGGAAATAGAACCATGCACAAAACTCAAGTCCAAATGGATCAAAGACCTCAACATAAAACCAACCACACTGAACCTCATAGAAGAGAAAGTAGGAAGTACACTTGAACACATTGGCACAGGAGACCACTTCCTAAACATAACCCCAGAAGCACAGACACTGAGAGAAACAATTAATAAATGGGACCTCCTGAAACTGAGAAGCTTCTGTAAAGCAAAGGACACAGTCAAGAAGACAAAATGGCATCCCACAGAATGGGAAACTTTTAGATATAAAGCAAAAAAAAAAAAAGCAGCCTATAATTCACAATCCCAGAGAACCTAGACAACAAAGAGGACCCTAAGAGAGACACACACAGATCTAGTGTACATGTAATGGGAAGTAGGAAAAGACAGGCTCTCCTAAGTCAACTGGGAACATGGGGACCATGGGAAAGGGTAGGAGGGGAGAGGAGAGGCAAGGAGGGGAGCAGAGAAAAATATATGGCTCAATAAAAACAATTAAAAATAAAAAGACTCGTCCATCCCCTGACCACTGTGGCAGACAGGAAGTTCCAGGTCCCTTACAGCCCTTTGGTCTCTTTCCACCCTTGGAGCGCAAGCTCAACCATCAGGCCACCCTCATCAAGGCCCTGGCTGAAGTCTGCTCTCTGCTTTGGCAAGAGTTTGCTTACTCAGAGCAGAACCTTTGCAATGGTTACATTTTAATCTTGTTTTAAAAAAGTCCCTGTAGCCTAGGGGTTGGGGCATGAATATCAGGAAGTTGGGAGCAGCATCAGGACATGTGACAATGGGTGGCATCTGGAATGAAGAGGCAGATCCTCAGTTGTCCATGCCAGCGCTGTGGCCAATGAACTTGGCTTTGTCTTTTTGTATTTAGAAAAAAACAAAACAAAACTAAAGGATCCAGATGGAGCTGGCAACAGGGTAAGTGGAGATTAATGCCCCAAATGTTAAGTTAGGGTCCTCAGCTCAAGTTTCCCTGACTCGGTTAATAAATAAGCCAGTGATTAAGCTGTTCTGGCACATTCTATCCTGCAGCCCAGAAAGAATCTTCCTTATTGCCAACAGACACAGAGACTAGATTAGTAACTGCAGTCTCCAGCCAGCCTCATGGCTGTGGCGGCTGCACAGGGTGCCTGGCAAAGTCACTCTCAACTCCATCCAGGGTCACCAGGGCAATTCCATGGAGACTCAGAGGCAAGGGAAGACTCCTAGAACCCTGCTGTGTGCCACTGGCTGGGAGGAGGGGGCTTGGTGTGTTTGTCATTGTACCCACCACCATGCCTGCCGCCTTACATAGGTTTCTTTAGTTACCCTCATGACAAACAACCCCGTGCCACAAAATTGCTGGTTGGGATCTCCATAACCTGCAGGGAACTTAGAGCTCAGAAGGGCTAGATAATGAAAGCAAATTCACAGAAGCAGAGGTCCCAAGTCCCATGACCTGATGTCAGAGCATGCTGTACAATACTACCTTGAAGGAGTTAATGCTACTGTGTTTTTTCCCAAACGAGGAGATTAGTGGGCAGTGGAGATTTCGTGAGGTTCAGTAAGTCAAGCAGAAGGATGTGGAGGGACCACAGGAAGGGAAGAAGGCCGGAACCTACAGACAGGGAAAGAGACTGCCAAGTTTCTCTGACATCTCAGCTGTGAGGTGTCTAATGTGTAAGTTCAGACCGAGCACAGCTTATATGAACGCAGGCTGTGGACTGCATCCTGGCCCAGCCTCAGGGAGAGGGGGAGCAGGCAGGTGGTCCCCACATGTGTTCTTGGTCAGCCTCTAGACTTTCTTATATCTGGGGCGTGGAAAACTGGGCCAGTTCCTGATACTTCCTCTATGCAAGTGCTTTAGACTCAAATATTCTTTCAAAAAGACATTGATCTTTTCTTCTACTTTGAACATTTTGTTCAGGTAACGCTTCAAGTTTCATTTTGTCACTCTTGAAGAAAAACCCTTTTGGTTTTTCAAGATGTGGTTTCTCTCTGTGTGTAACCCTGGGTGTTCCAGAACTCACACTTGGTAGACAAGGCTGACTTTGAACTCAGAGATCCCCTCCTCCCTCTGCCTCTGGAGTGCTGGGATTAAAGATGTGCACTGCCACCACCACCTTGGCAATTTTTTAAAAATAAACTTCTACAAATCAAATATATAGTTTCTTAAAAGCACCGTCTTTTGAGTGTCTTGTTCAAGATCCAAAAAAAGATGCATCGAAATTGGTTCAATGTCAACCAAGTGTTCCAACCATGAAGTCTTGTGGGGGAACATTGAGCTCTGGACAGCAGGACTTTTCTGCTCCTCTCTGACCCTCAGCCCAGGAACTGGCCTCCTAAAACCTTTGCCTGATTGCAGACCTTGGGTCTCTGTGACAGAACCGTGATACTGAAGTCTCGTAAGGTGCCCTGGGCTCCATCCACTCTTCCAGTGAATACGCACTAATGCCTGCTAAGTGCCAAGCAAATCAGCCCACTGGGGTTGTGCTCTAAGACAGCTCTGCCTCGGAAAGCCATCTGATTTGACACTGCAGACTTTGGCTAGGTTTTCCATCTTGCTAAGATGTATGGCCCTAGGTATATCATTCTGTATCTTGGCAGAGGTGACAGCAGTCCCTTTCTCTTGGTGACAGGAACCACCTATGTTTACATATGCAAAGCATATCAGTGTTTACCGTTAGGATCAAGTGAGTCATTTGTGGGGTCACCGTGACATAGCCCAAATTAGCAGTAGTGAGCAGACTAACACAATAGGAACACACACTTCTGGCAACAGTAAATAGAAGATGTTTTAGGAGAACACAAGAGGCATGTGTCGCCTAGACTTAGGAAGGCTTGCCAAAGATTCTCATCCTAAACAAGGTTTTAAAAAATCGGTATAATATAATAGGAAGGGTCTGCAATGATAGGGAGAAGAATGTTCTAGATTGCATGCAAAGACATTGACGAAAGAATGCTTGCTTTCTATGGTGTGTCTGTACAAATCGCAAGTCACTAGGAACTCTGACTACAGAGTTTGTAATGTGCTTTCTGTTCTGTTTGTCATTGCGTCTAAAACGCCTTAGAAAACAGCTGAAAATGAGGAAAGATTCCCTTTATGTCATGATTCCAGAAGGTTCAGTCCAAGGGATGAAGATGCCTACAAAGGCCTGCCCCTGATGACCTACTTCCTCTAGCTAGTCCTTGCCCCCCACAAATGACCATAACCTTCTAAAACAGCATGCCCAACAGGGGACCAAGCAAGGTCACGAGCGTGTTGAAGACACTTTATATTCAAACCAGGACACTAACTATATCCATTGAACCACTAATGTATAATCCACAGAGAATTCAGATTTAGGGGTCAAAGAACAAGTCTAAACTTCACTCATCTCCAACAAGGTCTAAATGGCTCACACATTCTCTTTTGTCTTCAGTGACAAGCAGGCACATATGGTTCTCAAACAGCAGGTTAATTTCCCGGTTCCTTGGAAGATTTTCACTCCAGGCTCCCTGAGACACAGTGTGGCTGTTGTTTTTCTCCCACCACAGTGCTTTACACACAAAAACCTGCTCAATATTGTTTTCTCATTTATACCTAAATGTAGTAAGTTTCAGTTTGCACCCTATTTTTTTATTCTTTAAAGAACACCCGCTTTTATGGCCAATGTTCAGGTGGGTCCTGTCAACCCTCACTGGCTCCTCTCCGTCCATGAAACTCACCAAAGGCAAGTTTGGGCCTGGCTCCAACCTCCAACAGTCTGCTGATCTTCAAGCTGAGCTCGCCACGGGGTTGTATTGTAGGATCAGCCAGCAAACTCAGCGTGAAAAGAGCCAGTGTGAGAAGGACAATAAGCAAACTGGATTGTGCACATCCAGAGTCCGTGTCAAGAGACCTCAGGGAACCCACTGGACCTGTGATTAAATGTCAGTTTTTAAAGAAACTGAAGGGGAAGAAAATTTCCCAGCATGTAATAGCTCTTCTTAGAAGGCCAATAAAACTCCTTAATAAAAAAAAAAACCCAGGAGATTATTATTTCGGGATAATAGGAGGAAAGGGGTTTTGTAATCCATCTGAACCCATGATTTTCAAACACATTTTGGCTGAGGAATCCTTTGTTTAAGCCATTACCGAGATGTGTAAACAAGCAAAAACACCACCTGCTCTGACTGAAAGAGGGCCTCTCAATCCCTTAAGTACATCTAAGCCTTCATTTTAACTTGCTAAGAACTCAAGGAGGAGCAAGGGAGATAATTCATTTAGCAAAGGGATCATGAAAGCAAACACTGAGTTCAATCCTGGACACCCATGTAAAGTGTCAGGTATAGTGACAGGCACTTGTCCTCTCAGGGCAAGCAAGGCAGGGACAGGTCACTGGCCAGTCAGTCTAATCAGCAAAACCCAGGCTCCAGGGAGAGACCCTGGCACTTAGGGTAGAGTTCTGCTCTACTTTCTCGGTCTTGCCTGCATCTTCATATTTTCTATAGAGAATAGTCCTTAGTTTTCTCCTAAGAAAAGCGGATCCTTAAAAAATCTTAGCAGGCAGGTAGAGGTCGAGGTATTACCCAGTCATCCTCCCCTCGGAGTAGTCCGCGGAGACTACTCTTTAACAGTTATTAGTGTAAAGCCAGATGCTGCTCATCCCAGCCACTCAGTTCCGGGCTTCAAACCGGGGCCTGGAGCATAGCAGGCAAGCGCTCTCCCATGAGGCATAGCTCCAGCACAGTCCCTCATGCCTGGGAGGCCAGGACAGGAGAATTGTGAGGTCAAAGTCAGCCTGGGCAACATGGAGAACACGGTAAGAGATTGTCTCAAAGAAAAACCTTACTGAAGAATAATTTTAATAGTGTATGAGAAATGATTTGTCAAGATGTTAAACTTAAAAAAGAAGAAACACAGTTGCCAAGACTGCGGACAGTTGTCACAAAAATATTTATTTTTAAAATATGACTGTCTTGGAAATGTGTTGATGGGTTTTCTTTTTTCTGCACATTCCAGATGTTACAATAAAATTAGATTATTTTGTAACTGGAATGTGGGGCAGGCCAGATGGCGCAGCAAGTAAAGCATTTACCACCTAAACCTGGTGACATGAGTTTCACCCCAGGACCTGTGTGAAGTGTGGAAGAAAGAACTGGTCCGTGAAAGCTGTGTCCACTGACCTCTACTGACCTCCACATGTGCAGTGGAACCCCCCCACACACACACACATACTAAATTTTAAAAGCTAAATTTTCTCAGTTAGTGTCTTGTTATGTTGCCTAAACTTGTCTGTAATGCGAGTGGTCCTCTTGCCTCAGCTTCTCAAATAGCTAGGATTATAGGCGTGTACTGCCACACCTGACTCAGAAGAGATATATATAT